>NW_028257398.1:309778-464668 GCF_982258835.1 Parasteatoda tepidariorum | reverse complement strand
ATTACCCTGTAATATAATACGTGGTCCAATTTAAAAATTATAGGTCAATATTAAGGTCCGATACCGTGCCGTTAGTTAACATAGAAAAATGTCTTTGAATTTTTAAAGCATTTTAGAACGCTTATTTCCTCATTTTAAGCTTCTCAGAACACTTTATTTCGCATAGGCATACATAGTAAACTTAGGGTCACTCTGTGTACCCCCTAATTGACCTATAATTATTTCCTGTGGTAGGGTACACTATAACCCTGTAATATAATACGTGGTCCAGTTTAAAAATTATAGGTCAATATTAAGGTCCGATACCGTGCCGTTAGTTAACATAGAAAAGTGTCTTCGTATTTCCTTGTTTTAATGCACTATTTAAAATATACATAGTGTATCCCCTAATTGACCTATAATTATTTCCTGTGGTAGGGTACACTATTACCCTGTAATATAATACCTGGTCCAATTTAAATATTATGGGTCAATATTAAGGTCTGATATTGCGCCTTGCGTTAGTTAACCATTGAAAGATGTCTTTGAATTTTTAAAGCATTTTTGAACGCTTATTTCTTCATTTTAAGCATCTCAGAACACTCTATTTCGCATAGGCATACATAGTAAAATTTAGGGTCACGCTGTGTACCCCCTAAATGACCTATAATTATTTCCTGTGGTAGGGTACACTATTTCCCTGTAATATAATACGTGGTCCAATTTAAAAATTATAGGTCAATATTAAGGTCCGATACCGTGCCGTTTGTTAGCATAGAAAAATGTCTTTGAATTTTAAAAGCATTTTAGAACGCTTATTTCCTCATTTTAAGCTTCTCAGAACACTTTATTTCGCATAGGCATACATAGTAAACTTTAGGGTCACACTGTGTACCCCCTAATTGACCTATAATTATTTCCTGTGGTAGGGTACACTATTACCCTGTAATATAATACGTGGTCCAATTTAAAAATTATGGGTCAATATTAAGGTCCGATACCGTGCCGTTAGTTAACATAGAAAAGTGTCTTCGTATTTCCTTGTTTTAATGCACAATTTAAAATATACATAGTGTACCCCCTAATTGACCTATAATTATTTCCTGTGGTAGGGTACACTATTACCCTGTAATATAATACCTGGTCCAATTTAAATATTATGGGTCAATATTAAGGTCTGATATTGCGCCTTGCGCTTGTTAACCATTGAAAGATGTCTTTGAATTTTTAAAGCATTTTAGAACGCTTATTTCTTCATTTTAAGCTTCTCAGAACACTCTATTTCGCATAAGCATACATAGTAAAATTTAGGGTCACGCTGTGTACCCCCTAAATGACCTATAATTATTTCCTGTGGTAGGGCACACTATTACCCTGTAATATAATACGTGGTCCAATTTAAAAATTATAGGTCAATATTAAGGTCCGATACCGTGCCGTTAGTTAACATAGAAAAATGTCTTTGAATTTTTAAAGCATTTTAGAACGCTTATTTCCTCATTTTAAGCTTCTCAGAACACTTTATTTCGCATAGGCATACATAGTAAAATTTAGGGTCACGCTGTGTACCCCCTAAATGACCTATAATTAATTCCTGTGGTAGGGTACACCATTACCCTGTAATATAATACGTGGTCCAATGTAAAAATTATAGGTCAATATTAAGTTCCGATACCGTGCCGTTAGTTAACATTGAAAAATGTCTTCGTATTTCCTTGTTTTAATGCACTATTTAAAATATACATAGTGTACCCCCTAATTGACCTATAATTATTTCCTGTGGTAGGGTACACTATTACCCTGTAATACAATACCTTGTTCAATTTAAATATTATGGGTCAATATTAAGGTTTGATATTGCGCCTTGCGTTAGTTAACCATTGAAAGATGTCTTTGAATTTTTAAAGCATTTTAGAACGCTTATTTCTTCATTTTAAGCTTCTCAGAACACTTTATTTCGCATAGGCATACATAGTAAACTTTAGGGTCACGCTGTGTACCCCCTAATTGACCTATAATTATTTCCTGTGGTAGGGTACACTATTACCCTGTAATATAATAGGTGGTCCAATTTAAAAATTATAGGTCAATATTAAGGTCCGATACCGTGCCGTTAGTTAGCATAGAAAAATGTCTTTGAATTTTAAAAGCATTTTAGAACGCTTATTTCCTCATTTTAAGCTTCTCAGAACACTTTATTTCGCATAGGTATACATAGTAAACTTTAGGGTCACACTGTGTACCCCCTAATTGACCTATAATTATTTCCTGTGGTAAGGTACACTATAACCCTGTAATATAATACGTGGTCCAGTTTAAAAATTATAGGTCAATATTAAGGTCCGATACCGTGCCGTTAGTTAACATAGAAAAGTGTCTTCGTATTTCCTTGTTTTAATGCACTATTTAAAATATACATAGTGTATCCCCTAATTGACCTATAATTATTTCCTGTGGTAGGGTACACTATTACCCTGTAATATAATACCTGGTCCAATTGAAATATTATGGGTCAATATTAAGGTCTGATATTGCGCCTTGCGTTAGTTAACCATTGAAAGAGGTCTTTGAATTTTTAAAGCATTTTAGAACGCTTATTTCTTCATTTTAAGCTTCTCAGAACACTCTATTTCTCATAGGCATACATAGTAAATTTTAGGGTCATGCTGTGTACCACCTAATTGACCTATAATTATTTCCTGTGGTAAGGTACACTATTACCCTGTAATATAATACGTGGTACAATTTAAAAATTATAGGTCAATATTAAGGTCCGATACCGTGCCGTTAGTTAACATAGAAAAGTGTCTTCGTATTTCCTTGTTTTAATGCACTATTTAAAATATACATAGTGTACCCCCTAATTGACCTATAATTATTTCCTGTGGTAGGGTGCACTATTACCCTGTAATATAATACCTGGTCCAATTTAAATATTATGGGTCAATATTAAGGTCTGATATTGCGCCTTGCGCTAGTTAACCATTGAAAGATGTCTTTGAATTTTTAAAGCATTTTAGAACGCTTATTTCTTCATTTTAAGCTTCTCAGAACACTTTATTTCGCATAGGCATACATAGTAAAATTTAGGGTCTCGCTGTGTACCCCCTAAATGACCTATAATTATTTCCTGTGGTAGGGTACATTATTACCCTGTAATATAATACGTGGTCCAATTTAAAAATTATAGGTCAATATTAAGGTCCGATACCGTGCCGTTAGTTAACATAGAAAAATGTCTTTGAATTTTTAAAGCATTTTAGAACGCTTATTTCCTCATTTTAAGCTTCTCAGAACACTTTATTTCGCATAGGCATACATAGTAAAATTTAGGGTCACGCTGTGTACCCCCTAAATGACCTATAATTAATTCCTGTGGTAGGGTACACCATTACCCTGTAATATAATACGTGGTCCAATGTAAAAATTATAGGTCAATATTAAGTTCCGATACCGTGCCGTTAGTTAACATTGAAAAGTGTCTTCGTATTTCCTTGTTTTAATGCACTATTTAAAATATACATAGTGTACCCCTAATTGACCTATAATTATTTCCTGTGGTAGGGTGCACTATTACCCTGTAATATAATACGTGGTCCAATTTAAAAATTATAGGTCAATATTAAGGTCCGATACCGTGCCGTTAGTTAGCATAGAAAAATGTCTTTGAATTTTTAAAGCATTTTAGAACGCTTATTTCCTCATTTTAAGCTTCTCAGAACACTTTATTTCGCATAGGCATACATAGTAAACTTTAGGGTCACTCTGCGTACCCCCTAATTGACCTATAATTATTTCCTGTGGTAGGGTACACTATAACCCTGTAATATAATACGTGGTCCAATTTAAAAATTATAGGTCAATATTAAGGTCCGATACCGTGCCGTTAGTTAACATAGAAAAGTGTCTTCGTATTTCCTTGTTTTAATGCACTATTTAAAATATACATAGTGTACCCCCTAATTGACCTATAATTATTTCCTGTGGAAGGGTACACTAATACCCTGTAATATAATACCTGGTCCAATTTAAATGTTATGGGTCAATATTAAGGTCTGATATTGCGCCTTGCGTTAGTTAACCATTCAAAGATGTCTTTGAATTTTTAAAGCATTTTAGAACGCTTATTTCTTCATTTTAAGCTTCTCAGAACACTCTATTTCGCATAGGCATACATAGTAAATTTTAGGGTCATGCTGTGTACCACCTAATTGACCTATAACTATTTCCTGTGGTAAGGTACACTATTACCCTGTAATATAATACGTGGTACAATTTAAAAATTATAGGTCAATATTAAGGTCCGATACCGTGCCGTTAGTTAACATAGAAAAGTGTCTTCGTATTTCCTTGTTTTAATGCACTATTTAAAATATACATAGTGTACCCCTAATTGACCTATAATTATTTCCTGTGGTAGGGTGCACTATTACCCTGTAATATAATACCTGGTCCAATTTAAATATTATGGGTCAATATTAAGGTCTGATATTGCGCCTTGCGCTAGTTAACCATTGAAAGATGTCTTTGAATTTTTAAAGCATTTTAGAACGCTTATTTCTTCATTTTAAGCTTCTCAGAACACTTTATTTCGCATAGACATACTTAGTAAACTTTAGGGTCACGCTGTGTACCCCCTAATTGACCTATAATTATTTCCTGTGGTAGGGTACACTATTACCCTGTAATATAATAGGTGGTCCAATTTAAAAATTATAGGTCAATATTAAGGTCCGATACCGTGCCGTTAGTTAGCATAGAAAAATGTCTTTGAATTTTAAAAGCATTTTAGAACGCTTATTTCCTCATTTTAAGCTTCTCAGAACACTTTATTTCGCATAGGCATACATAGTAAACTTTAGGGTCACTCTGCGTACCCCCTAATTGACCTATAATTATTTCCTGTGGTAGGGTACACTATAACCCTGTAATATAATACGTGGTCCAATTTAAAAATTATAGGTCAATATTAAGGTTCGATACCGTGCCGTTAGTTAACATAGAAAAGTGTCTTCGTATTTCCTTGTTTTAATGCACTATTTAAAATATACATAGTGTACCCCCTAATTGACCTATAATTATTTCCTGTGGAAGGGTACACTAATACCCTGTAATATAATACCTGGTCCAATTTAAATGTTATGGGTCAATATTAAGGTCTGATATTGCGCCTTGCGTTAGTTAACCATTCAAAGATGTCTTTGAATTTTTAAAGCATTTTAGAACGCTTATTTCTTCATTTTAAGCTTCTCAGAACACTCTATTTCGCATAGGCATACATAGTAAATTTTAGGGTCATGCTGTGTACCACCTAATTGACCTATAACTATTTCCTGTGGTAAGGTACACTATTACCCTGTAATATAATACGTGGTACAATTTAAAAATTATAGGTCAATATTAAGGTCCGATACCGTGCCGTTAGTTAACATAGAAAAGTGTCTTCGTATTTCCTTGTTTTAATGCACTATTTAAAATATACATAGTGTACCCCTAATTGACCTATAATTATTTCCTGTGGTAGGGTGCACTATTACCCTGTAATATAATACCTGGTCAATTTAAATATTATGGGTCAATATTAAGGTTTGATATTGCGCCTTGCGCTAGTTAACCATTGAAAGATGTCTTTGAATTTTTAAAGCATTTTAGAACGCTTATTTCTTCATTTTAAGCTTCTCAGAACACTTTATTTCGCATAGGCATACATAGTAAAATTTAGGGTCACGCTGTGTACCCCCTAAATGACCTATAATTATTTCCTGTGGTAGGGCACACTATTACCCTGTAATATAATACGTGGTCCAATTTAAAAATTATAGGTCAATATTAAGGTCCGATACCGTGCCGTTAGTTAACATAGAAAAATGTCTTTGAATTTTTAAAGCATTTTAGAACGCTTATTTCCTCATTTTAAGCTTCTCAGAACACTTTATTTCGCATAGGCATACATAGTAAACTTTAGGGTCACTCTGTGTACCCCCTAATTGACCTATAATTATTTCCTGTGGTAGGGTACACTATAACCCTGTAATATAATACGTGGTCCAGTTTAAAAATTATAGGTCAATATTAAGGTCCGATACCGTGCCGTTAGTTAACATAGAAAAGTGTCTTCGTATTTCCTTGTTTTAATGCACTATTTAAAATATACATAGTGTATCCCCTAATTGACCTATAATTATTTCCTGTGGTAGGGTACACTATTACCCTGTAATATAATACCTGGTCCAATTTAAATATTATGGGTCAATATTAAGGTCTGATATTGCGCCTTGCGTTAGTTAACCATTGAAAGATGTCTTTGAATTTTTAAAGCATTTTTGAACGCTTATTTCTTCATTTTAAGCATCTCAGAACACTCTATTTCGCATAGGCATACATAGTAAAATTTAGGGTCACGCTGTGTACCCCCTAAATGACCTATAATTATTTCCTGTGGTAGGGTACACTATTTCCCTGTAATATAATACGTGGTCCAATTTAAAAATTATAGGTCAATATTAAGGTCCGATACCGTGCCGTTAGTTAGCATAGAAAAATGTCTTTGAATTTTAAAAGCATTTTAGAACGCTTATTTCCTCATTTTAAGCTTCTCAGAACACTTTATTTCGCATAGGCATACATAGTAAACTTTAGGGTCACACTGTGTACCCCCTAATTGACCTATAATTATTTCCTGTGGTAGGGTACACTATTACCCTGTAATATAATACGTGGTCCAATTTAAAAATTATGGGTCAATATTAAGGTCCGATACCGTGCCGTTAGTTAACATAGAAAAGTGTCTTCGTATTTCCTTGTTTTAATGCACAATTTAAAATATACATAGTGTACCCCCTAATTGACCTATAATTATTTCCTGTGGTAGGGTACACTATTACCCTGTAATATAATACCTGGTCCAATTTAAATATTATGGGTCAATATTAAGGTCTGATATTGCGCCTTGCGCTTGTTAACCATTGAAAGATGTCTTTGAATTTTTAAAGCATTTTAGAACGCTTATTTCTTCATTTTAAGCTTCTCAGAACACTCTATTTCGCATAAGCATACATAGTAAAATTTAGGGTCACGCTGTGTACCCCCTAAATGACCTATAATTATTTCCTGTGGTAGGGCACACTATTACCCTGTAATATAATACGTGGTCCAATTTAAAAATTATAGGTCAATATTAAGGTCCGATACCGTGCCGTTAGTTAACATAGAAAAATGTCTTTGAATTTTTAAAGCATTTTAGAACGCTTATTTCCTCATTTTAAGCTTCTCAGAACACTTTATTTCGCATAGGCATACATAGTAAACTTTAGGGTCACTCTGTGTACCCCCTAATTGACCTATAATTATTTCCTGTGGTAGGGTACACTATAACCCTGTAATATAATACGTGGTCCAGTTTAAAAATTATAGGTCAATATTAAGGTCCGATACCGTGCCGTTAGTTAACATAGAAAAGTGTCTTCGTATTTCCTTGTTTTAATGCACTATTTAAAATATACATAGTGTATCCCCTAATTGACCTATAATTATTTCCTGTGGTAGGGTACACTATTACCCTGTAATATAATACCTGGTCCAATTTAAATATTATGGGTCAATATTAAGGTCTGATATTGCGCCTTGCGTTAGTTAACCATTGAAAGATGTCTTTGAATTTTTAAAGCATTTTTGAACGCTTATTTCTTCATTTTAAGCATCTCAGAACACTCTATTTCGCATAGGCATACATAGTAAAATTTAGGGTCACGCTGTGTACCCCCTAAATGACCTATAATTATTTCCTGTGGTAGGGTACACTATTTCCCTGTAATATAATACGTGGTCCAATTTAAAAATTATAGGTCAATATTAAGGTCCGATACCGTGCCGTTAGTTAGCATAGAAAAATGTCTTTGAATTTTAAAAGCATTTTAGAACGCTTATTTCCTCATTTTAAGCTTCTCAGAACACTTTATTTCGCATAGGCATACATAGTAAACTTTAGGGTCACACTGTGTACCCCCTAATTGACCTATAATTATTTCCTGTGGTAGGGTACACTATTACCCTGTAATATAATACGTGGTCCAATTTAAAAATTATGGGTCAATATTAAGGTCCGATACCGTGCCGTTAGTTAACATAGAAAAGTGTCTTCGTATTTCCTTGTTTTAATGCACTATTTAAAATATACATAGTGTATCCCCTAATTGACCTATAATTATTTCCTGTGGTAGGGTACACTATTACCCTGTAATATAATACCTGGTCCAATTTAAATATTATGGGTCAATATTAAGGTCTGATATTGCGCCTTGCGTTAGTTAACCATTGAAAGATGTCTTTGAATTTTTAAAGCATTTTTGAACGCTTATTTCTTCATTTTAAGCATCTCAGAACACTCTATTTCGCATAGGCATACATAGTAAAATTTAGGGTCACGCTGTGTACCCCCTAAATGACCTATAATTATTTCCTGTGGTAGGGTACACTATTTCCCTGTAATATAATACGTGGTCCAATTTAAAAATTATAGGTCAATATTAAGGTCCGATACCGTGCCGTTAGTTAGCATAGAAAAATGTCTTTGAATTTTAAAAGCATTTTAGAACGCTTATTTCCTCATTTTAAGCTTCTCAGAACACTTTATTTCGCATAGGCATACATAGTAAACTTTAGGGTCACACTGTGTACCCCCTAATTGACCTATAATTATTTCCTGTGGTAGGGTACACTATTACCCTGTAATATAATACGTGGTCCAATTTAAAAATTATGGGTCAATATTAAGGTCCGATACCGTGCCGTTAGTTAACATAGAAAAGTGTCTTCGTATTTCCTTGTTTTAATGCACAATTTAAAATATACATAGTGTACCCCCTAATTGACCTATAATTATTTCCTGTGGTAGGGTACACTATTACCCTGTAATATAATACCTGGTCCAATTTAAATATTATGGGTCAATATTAAGGTCTTTGATATTGCGCCTTGCGCTTGTTAACCATTGAAAGATGTCTTTGAATTTTTAAAGCATTTTAGAACGCTTATTTCTTCATTTTAAGCTTCTCAGAACACTCTATTTCGCATAAGCATACATAGTAAAATTTAGGGTCACGCTGTGTACCCCCTAAATGACCTATAATTATTTCCTGTGGTAGGGCACACTATTACCCTGTAATATAATACGTGGTCCAATTTAAAAATTATAGGTCAATATTAAGGTCCGATACCGTGCCGTTAGTTAACATAGAAAAATGTCTTTGAATTTTTAAAGCATTTTAGAACGCTTATTTCCTCATTTTAAGCTTCTCAGAACACTTTATTTCGCATAGGCATACATAGTAAACTTTAGGGTCACTCTGTGTACCCCCTAATTGACCTATAATTATTTCCTGTGGTAGGGTACACTATAACCCTGTAATATAATACGTGGTCCAGTTTAAAAATTATAGGTCAATATTAAGGTCCGATACCGTGCCGTTAGTTAACATAGAAAAGTGTCTTCGTATTTCCTTGTTTTAATGCACTATTTAAAATATACATAGTGTATCCCCTAATTGACCTATAATTATTTCCTGTGGTAGGGTACACTATTACCCTGTAATATAATACCTGGTCCAATTTAAATATTATGGGTCAATATTAAGGTCTGATATTGCGCCTTGCGTTAGTTAACCATTGAAAGATGTCTTTGAATTTTTAAAGCATTTTTGAACGCTTATTTCTTCATTTTAAGCATCTCAGAACACTCTATTTCGCATAGGCATACATAGTAAAATTTAGGGTCACGCTGTGTACCCCCTAAATGACCTATAATTATTTCCTGTGGTAGGGTACACTATTTCCCTGTAATATAATACGTGGTCCAATTTAAAAATTATAGGTCAATATTAAGGTCCGATACCGTGCCGTTAGTTAGCATAGAAAAATGTCTTTGAATTTTAAAAGCATTTTAGAACGCTTATTTCCTCATTTTAAGCTTCTCAGAACACTTTATTTCGCATAGGCATACATAGTAAACTTTAGGGTCACACTGTGTACCCCCTAATTGACCTATAATTATTTCCTGTGGTAGGGTACACTATTACCCTGTAATATAATACGTGGTCCAATTTAAAAATTATGGGTCAATATTAAGGTCCGATACCGTGCCGTTAGTTAACATAGAAAAGTGTCTTCGTATTTCCTTGTTTTAATGCACAATTTAAAATATACATAGTGTACCCCCTAATTGACCTATAATTATTTCCTGTGGTAGGGTACACTATTACCCTGTAATATAATACCTGGTCCAATTTAAATATTATGGGTCAATATTAAGGTCTGATATTGCGCCTTGCGCTTGTTAACCATTGAAAGATGTCTTTGAATTTTTAAAGCATTTTAGAACGCTTATTTCTTCATTTTAAGCTTCTCAGAACACTCTATTTCGCATAAGCATACATAGTAAAATTTAGGGTCACGCTGTGTACCCCCTAAATGACCTATAAATATTTCCTGTGGTAGGGTACACTATTACCCTGTAATATAATACGTGGTCCAATTTAAAAATTATAGGTCAATATTAAGGTCCGATACCGTGCCGTTAGTTAGCATAGAAAAATGTCTTTGAATTTTTAAAGCATTTTAGAACGCTTATTTCCTCATTTAAGCTTCTCAGAACACTTTATTTCGCATAGGCATACATAGTAAACTTTAGGGTCACTCTGCGTACCCCCTAATTGACCTATAATTATTTCCTGTGGTAGGGTACACTATAACCCTGTAATATAATACGTGGTCCAATTTAAAAATTATAGGTCAATATTAAGGTCCGATACCGTGCCGTTAGTTAACATAGAAAAGTGTCTTCGTATTTCCTTGTTTTAATGCACTATTTAAAATATACATAGTGTACCCCCTAATTGACCTATAATTATTTCCTGTGGAAGGGTACACTAATACCCTGTAATATAATACCTGGTCCAATTTAAATGTTATGGGTCAATATTAAGGTCTGATATTGCGCCTTGCGATAGTTAACCATTCAAAGATGTCTTTGAATTTTTAAAGCATTTTAGAACGCTTATTTCTTCATTTTAAGCTTCTCAGAACACTCTATTTCGCATAGGCATACATAGTAAATTTTAGGGTCATGCTGTGTACCACCTAATTGACCTATAACTATTTCCTGTGGTAAGGTACACTATTACCCTGTAATATAATACGTGGTACAATTTAAAAATTATAGGTCAATATTAAGGTCCGATACCGTGCCGTTAGTTAACATAGAAAAGTGTCTTCGTATTTCCTTGTTTTAATGCACTATTTAAAATATACATAGTGTACCCCTAATTGACCTATAATTATTTCCTGTGGTAGGGTGCACTATTACCCTGTAATATAATACCTGGTCCAATTTAAATATTATGGGTCAATATTAAGGTCTGATATTGCGCCTTGCGCTAGTTAACCATTGAAAGATGTCTTTGAATTTTTAAAGCATTTTAGAACGCTTATTTCTTCATTTTAAGCTTCTCAGAACACTTTATTTCGCATAGGCATACATAGTAAACTTTAGGGTCACGCTGTGTACCCCCTAATTGACCTATAATTATTTCCTGTGGTAGGGTACACTATTACCCTGTAATATAATAGGTGGTCCAATTTAAAAATTATAGGTCAATATTAAGGTCCGATACCGTGCCGTTAGTTAGCATAGAAAAATGTCTTTGAATTTTAAAAGCATTTTAGAACGCTTATTTCCTCATTTTAAGCTTCTCAGAACACTTTATTTCGCATAGGCATACATAGTAAACTTTAGGGTCACACTGTGTACCCCCTAATTGACCTATAATTATTTCCTGTGGTAGGGTACACTATTACCCTGTAATATAATACGTGGTCCAATTTAAAAATTATGGGTCAATATTAAGGTCCGATACCGTGCCGTTAGTTAACATAGAAAAGTGTCTTCGTATTTCCTTGTTTTAATGCACAATTTAAAATATACATAGTGTACCCCCTAATTGACCTATAATTATTTCCTGTGGTAGGGTACACTATTACCCTGTAATATAATACCTGGTCCAATTTAAATATTATGGGTCAATATTAAGGTCTGATATTGCGCCTTGCGCTTGTTAACCATTGAAAGATGTCTTTGAATTTTTAAAGCATTTTAGAACGCTTATTTCTTCATTTTAAGCTTCTCAGAACACTCTATTTCGCATAAGCATACATAGTAAAATTTAGGGTCACGCTGTGTACCCCCTAAATGACCTATAAATATTTCCTGTGGTAGGGTACACTATTACCCTGTAATATAATACGTGGTCCAATTTAAAAATTATAGGTCAATATTAAGGTCCGATACCGTGCCGTTAGTTAGCATAGAAAAATGTCTTTGAATTTTTAAAGCATTTTAGAACGCTTATTTCCTCATTTTAAGCTTCTCAGAACACTTTATTTCGCATAGGCATACATAGTAAACTTTAGGGTCACTCTGCGTACCCCCTAATTGACCTATAATTATTTCCTGTGGTAGGGTACACTATAACCCTGTAATATAATACGTGGTCCAATTTAAAAATTATAGGTCAATATTAAGGTCCGATACCGTGCCGTTAGTTAACATAGAAAAGTGTCTTCGTATTTCCTTGTTTTAATGCACTATTTAAAATATACATAGTGTACCCCCTAATTGACCTATAATTATTTCCTGTGGAAGGGTACACTAATACCCTGTAATATAATACCTGGTCCAATTTAAATGTTATGGGTCAATATTAAGGTCTGATATTGCGCCTTGCGTTAGTTAACCATTCAAAGATGTCTTTGAATTTGTAAAGCATTTTAGAACGCTTATTTCTTCATTTTAAGCTTCTCAGAACACTCTATTTCGCATAGGCATACATAGTAAATTTTAGGGTCATGCTGTGTACCACCTAATTGACCTATAACTATTTCCTGTGGTAAGGTACACTATTACCCTGTAATATAATTCGTGGTCCAATTTAAAAATTATAGGTCAATATTAAGGTCCGATACCGTGCCGTTAGTTAACATAGAAAAATGTCTTTGAATTTTTAAAGCATTTTAGAACGCTTATTTCCTCATTTTAAGCTTCTCAGAACACTTTATTTCGCATAGGCATACATAGTAAACTTTAGGGTCACTCTGTGTACCCCCTAATTGACCTATAATTATTTCCTGTGGTAGGGTACACTATAACCCTGTAATATAATACGTGGTCCAATTTAAAAATTATAGGTCAATATTAAGGTCCGATACCGTGCCGTTAGTTAACATAGAAAAGTGTCTTCGTATTTCCTTGTTTTAATGCACTATTTAAAATATACATAGTGTATCCCCTAATTGACCTATAATTATTTCCTGTTGTAGGGTACACTATTACCCTGTAATATAATACCTGGTCCAATTGAAATATTATGGTTCCATATTAAGGTCTGATATCGCGCCTTGCGTTAGTTAACCATTGAAAGATGTCTTTGAATTTTTAAAGCATTTTAGAACGCTTATTTCTTCATTTTAAGCTTCTCAGAACACTCTATTTCGCATAGGCATACATAGTAAGTTTTAGGGTCATGCTGTGTACCACCTAATTGACCTATAATTATTTCCTGTGGTAAGGTACACTATTACCCTGTAATATAATACGTGGTACAATTTAAAAATTATAGGTCAATATTAAGGTCCGATACCGTGCCGTTAGTTAACATAGAAAAGTGTCTTCGTATTTCCTTGTTTTAATGCACTATTTAAAATATACATAGTGTACCCCCTAATTGACCTATAATTATTTCCTGTGGTAGGGTGCACTATTACCCTGTAATATAATACCTGGGCCAATTTAAATATTATGGGTCAATATTAAGGTCTGATATTGCGCCTTGCGCTAGTTAACCATTGAAAGATGTCTTTGAATTTTTAAAGCATTTTAGAACGCTTATTTCTTCATTTTAAGCTTCTCAGAACACTTTATTTCGCATAGGCATACATAGTAAAATTTAGGGTCACGCTGTGTACCCCCTAAATGACCTATAATTATTTCCTGTGGTAGGGTACACTATAACCCTGTAATATAATACGTGGTCCAGTTTAAAAATTATAGGTCAATATTAAGGTCCGATACCGTGCCGTTAGTTAACATAGAAAAGTGTCTTCGTATTTCCTTGTTTTAATGCACTATTTAAAATATACATAGTGTATCCCCTAATTGACCTATAATTATTTCCTGTGGTAGGGTACACTATTACCCTGTAATATAATACCTGGTCCAATTGAAATATTATGGGTCAATATTAACGTCTGATATTGCGCCTTGCGTTAGTTAACCATTGAAAGAGGTCTTTGAATTTTTAAAGCATTTTAGAACGCTTATTTCTTCATTTTAAGCTTCTCAGAACACTCTATTTCGCATAGGCATACATAGTAAATTTTAGGGTCATGCTGTGTACCACCTAATTGACCTATAATTATTTCCTGTGGTAAGGTACACTATTACCCTGTAATATAATACGTGGTACAATTTAAAAATTATAGGTCAATATTAAGGTCCGATACCGTGCCGTTAGTTAACATAGAAAAGTGTCTTCGTATTTCCTTGTTTTAATGCACTATTTAAAATATACATAGTGTACCCCCTAATTGACCTATAATTATTTCCTGTGGTAGGGTGCACTATTACCCTGTAATATAATACCTGGTCCAATTTAAATATTATGGGTCAATATTAAGGTCTGATATTGCGCCTTGCGCTAGTTAACCATTGAAAGATGTCTTTGAATTTTTAAAGCATTTTAGAACGCTTATTTCTTCATTTTAAGCTTCTCAGAACACTTTATTTCGCATAGGCATACATAGTAAAATTTAGGGTCTCGCTGTGTACCCCCTAAATGACCTATAATTATTTCCTGTGGTAGGGTACATTATTACCCTGTAATATAATACGTGGTCCAATTTAAAAATTATAGGTCAATATTAAGGTCCGATACCGTGCCGTTAGTTAACATAGAAAAATGTCTTTGAATTTTTAAAGCATTTTAGAACGCTTATTTCCTCATTTTAAGCTTCTCAGAACACTTTATTTCGCATAGGCATACATAGTAAAATTTAGGGTCACGCTGTGCACCCCCTAAATGACCTATAATTAATTCCTGTGGTAGGGTACACCATTACCCTGTAATATAATACGTGGTCCAATGTAAAAATTATAGGTCAATATTAAGTTCCGATACCGTGCCGTTAGTTAACATTGAAAAATGTCTTCGTATTTCCTTGTTTTAATGCACTATTTAAAATATACATAGTGTACCCCCTAATTGACCTATAATTATTTCCTGTGGTAGGGTACACTATTACCCTGTAATACAATACCTTGTTCAATTTAAATATTATGGGTCAATATTAAGGTTTGATATTGCGCCTTGCGTTAGTTAACCATTGAAAGATGTCTTTGAATTTTTAAAGCATTTTAGAACGCTTATTTCTTCATTTTAAGCTTCTCAGAACACTTTATTTCGCATAGGCATACATAGTAAACTTTAGGGTCACGCTGTGTACCCCCTAATTGACCTATAATTATTTCCTGTGGTAGGGTACACTATTACCCTGTAATATAATAGGTGGTCCAATTTAAAAATTATAGGTCAATATTAAGGTCCGATACCGTGCCGTTAGTTAGCATAGAAAAATGTCTTTGAATTTTAAAAGCATTTTAGAACGCTTATTTCCTCATTTTAAGCTTCTCAGAACACTTTATTTCGCATAGGCATACATAGTAAACTTTAGGGTCACACTGTGTACCCCCTAATTGACCTATAATTATTTCCTGTGGTAGGGTACACTATTACCCTGTAATATAATACGTGGTCCAATTTAAAAATTATGGGTCAATATTAAGGTCCGATACCGTGCCGTTAGTTAACATAGAAAAGTGTCTTCGTATTTCCTTGTTTTAATGCACAATTTAAAATATACATAGTGTACCCCCTAATTGACCTATAATTATTTCCTGTGGTAGGGTACACTATTACCCTGTAATATAATACCTGGTCCAATTTAAATATTATGGGTCAATATTAAGGTCTGATATTGCGCCTTGCACTTGTTAACCATTGAAAGATGTCTTTGAATTTTTAAAGCATTTTAGAACGCTTATTTCTTCATTTTAAGCTTCTCAGAACACTCTATTTCGCATAAGCATACATAGTAAAATTTAGGGTCACGCTGTGTACCCCCTAAATGACCTATAAATATTTCCTGTGGTAGGGTACACTATTACCCTGTAATATAATACGTGGTCTAATTTAAAAAATTATAGGTCAATATTAAGGTCCGATACCGTGCCGTTAGTTAGCATAGAAAAATGTCTTTGAATTTTTAAAGCATTTTAGAACGCTTATTTCCTCATTTTAAGCTTCTCAGAACACTTTATTTCGCATAGGCATACATAGTAAACTTTAGGGTCACTCTGCGTACCCCCTAATTGACCTATAATTATTTCCTGTGGTAGGGTACACTATAACCCTGTAATATAATACGTGGTCCAATTTAAAAATTATAGGTCAATATTAAGGTCCGATACCGTGCCGTTAGTTAACATAGAAAAGTGTCTTCGTATTTCCTTGTTTTAATGCACTATTTAAAATATACATAGTGTACCCCCTAATTGACCTATAATTATTTCCTGTGGAAGGGTACACTAATACCCTGTAATATAATACCTGGTCCAATTTAAATGTTATGGGTCAATATTAAGGTCTGATATTGCGCCTTGCGTTAGTTAACCATTCAAAGATGTCTTTGAATTTTTAAAGCATTTTAGAACGCTTATTTCTTCATTTTAAGCTTCTCAGAACACTCTATTTCGCATAGGCATACATAGTAAATTTTAGGGTCATGCTGTGTACCACCTAATTGACCTATAACTATTTCCTGTGGTAAGGTACACTATTACCCTGTAATATAATACGTGGTACAATTTAAAAATTATAGGTCAATATTAAGGTCCGATACCGTGCCGTTAGTTAACATAGAAAAGTGTCTTCGTATTTCCTTGTTTTAATGCACTATTTAAAATATACATAGTGTACCCCTAATTGACCTATAATTATTTCCTGTGGTAGGGTGCACTATTACCCTGTAATATAATACCTGGTCCAATTTAAATATTATGGGTCAATATTAAGGTCTGATATTGCGCCTTGCGCTAGTTAACCATTGAAAGATGTCTTTGAATTTTTAAAGCATTTTAGAACGCTTATTTCTTCATTTTAAGCTTCTCAGAACACTTTATTTCGCATAGGCATACATAGTAAACTTTAGGGTCACGCTGTGTACCCCCTAATTGACCTATAATTACTTCCTGTGGTAGGGTACACTATTACCCTGTAATATAATAGGTGGTCCAATTTAAAAATTATAGGTCAATATTAAGGTCCGATACCGTGCCGTTAGTTAGCATAGAAAAATGTCTTTGAATTTTAAAAGCATTTTAGAACGCTTATTTCCTCATTTTAAGCTTCTCAGAACACTTTATTTCGCATAGGCATACATAGTAAACTTTAGGGTCACACTGTGTACCCCTAATTGACCTATAATTATTTCCTGTGGTAGGGTACACTATTACCCTGTAATATAATACGTGGTCCAATTTAAAAATTATGGGTCAATATTAAGGTCCGATACCGTGCCGTTAGTTAACATAGAAAAGTGTCTTCGTATTTCCTTGTTTTAATGCACAATTTAAAATATACATAGTGTACCCCCTAATTGACCTATAATTATTTCCTGTGGTAGGGTACACTATTACCCTGTAATATAATACCTGGTCCAATTTAAATATTATGGGTCAATATTAAGGTCTGATATTGCGCCTTGCGCTTGTTAACCATTGAAAGATGTCTTTGAATTTTTAAAGCATTTTAGAACGCTTATTTCTTCATTTTAAGCTTCTCAGAACACTCTATTTCGCATAAGCATACATAGTAAAATTTAGGGTCACGCTGTGTACCCCCTAAATGACCTATAAATATTTCCTGTGGTAGGGTACACTATTACCCTGTAATATAATACGTGGTCCAATTTAAAAATTATAGGTCAATATTAAGGTCCGATACCGTGCCGTTAGTTAGCATAGAAAAATGTCTTTGAATTTTTAAAGCATTTTAGAACGCTTATTTCCTCATTTTAAGCTTCTCAGAACACTTTATTACGCATAGGCATAGTAAACTTTAGGGTCACTCTGCGTACCCCCTAATTGACCTATAATTATTTCCTGTGGTAGGGTACACTATAACCCTGTAATATAATACGTGGTCCAATTTAAAAATTATAGGTCAATATTAAGGTCCGATACCGTGCCGTTAGTTAACATAGAAAAGTGTCTTCGTATTTCCTTGTTTTAATGCACTATTTAAAATATACATAGTGTACCCCCCAATTGACCTATAATTATTTCCTGTGGAAGGGTACACTAATACCCTGTAATATAATACCTGGTCCAATTTAAATGTTATGGGTCAATATTAAGGTCTGATATTGCGCCTTGCGTTAGTTAACCATTCAAAGATGTCTTTGAATTTTTAAAGCATTTTAGAACGCTTATTTCTTCATTTTAAGCTTCTCAGAACACTCTATTTCGCATAGGCATACATAGTAAATTTTAGGGTCATGCTGTGTACCACCTAATTGACCTATAACTATTTCCTGTGGTAAGGTACACTATTACCCTGTAATATAATACGTGGTACAATTTAAAAATTATAGGTCAATATTAAGGTCCGATACCGTGCCGTTAGTTAACATAGAAAAGTGTCTTCGTATTTCCTTGTTTTAATGCACTATTTAAAATATACATAGTGTACCCCTAATTGACCTATAATTATTTCCTGTGGTAGGGTGCACTATTACCCTGTAATATAATACCTGGTCCAATTTAAATATTATGGGTCAATATTAAGGTTTGATATTGCGCCTTGCGCTAGTTAACCATTGAAAGATGTCTTTGAATTTTTAAAGCATTTTAGAACGCTTATTTCTTCATTTTAAGCTTCTCAGAACACTTTATTTCGCATAGGCATACATAGTAAAATTTAGGGTCACGCTGTGTACCCCCTAAATGACCTATAATTATTTCCTGTGGTAGGGCACACTATTACCCTGTAATATAATACGTGGTCCAATTTAAAAATTATAGGTCAATATTAAGGTCCGATACCGTGCCGTTAGTTAACATAGAAAAATGTCTTTGAATTTTTAAAGCATTTTAGAACGCTTATTTCCTCATTTTAAGCTTCTCAGAACACTTTATTTCGCATAGGCATACATAGTAAACTTTAGGGTCACTCTGTGTACCCCCTAATTGACCTATAATTATTTCCTGTGGTAGGGTACACTATAACCCTGTAATATAATACGTGGTCCAGTTTAAAATTATAGGTCAATATTAAGGTCCGATACCGTGCCGTTAGTTAACATAGAAAAGTGTCTTCGTATTTCCTTGTTTTAATGCACTATTTAAAATATACATAGTGTATCCCCTAATTGACCTATAATTATTTCCTGTGGTAGGGTACACTATTACCCTGTAATATAATACCTGGTCCAATTTAAATATTATGGGTCAATATTAAGGTCTGATATTGCGCCTTGCGTTAGTTAACCATTGAAAGATGTCTTTGAATTTTTAAAGCATTTTTGAACGCTTATTTCTTCATTTTAAGCATCTCAGAACACTCTATTTCGCATAGGCATACATAGTAAAATTTAGGGTCACGCTGTGTACCCCCTAAATGACCTATAATTATTTCCTGTGGTAGGGTACACTATTTCCCTGTAATATAATACGTGGTCCAATTTAAAAATTATAGGTCAATATTAAGGTCCGATACCGTGCCGTTAGTTAGCATAGAAAAATGTCTTTGAATTTTAAAAGCATTTTAGAACGCTTATTTCCTCATTTTAAGCTTCTCAGAACACTTTATTTCGCATAGGCATACATAGTAAACTTTAGGGTCACACTGTGTACCCCCTAATTGACCTATAATTATTTCCTGTGGTAGGGTACACTATTACCCTGTAATATAATACGTGGTCCAATTTAAAAATTATGGGTCAATATTAAGGTCCGATACCGTGCCGTTAGTTAACATAGAAAAGTGTCTTCGTATTTCCTTGTTTTAATGCACAATTTAAAATATACATAGTGTACCCCCTAATTGACCTATAATTATTTCCTGTGGTAGGGTACACTATTACCCTGTAATATAATACCTGGTCCAACTTAAATATTATGGGTCAATATTAAGGTCTGATATTGCGCCTTGCGCTTGTTAACCATTGAAAGATGTCTTTGAATTTTTAAAGCATTTTAGAACGCTTATTTCTTCATTTTAAGCTTCTCAGAACACTCTATTTCGCATAAGCATACATAGTAAAATTTAGGGTCACGCTGTGTACCCCCTAAATGACCTATAAATATTTCCTGTGGTAGGGTACACTATTACCCTGTAATATAATACGGGGTCCAATTTAAAAATTATAGGTCAATATTAAGGTCCGATACCGTGCCGTTAGTTAGCATAGAAAAATGTCTTTGAATTTTTAAAGCATTTTAGAACGCTTATTTCCTCATTTTAAGCTTCTCAGAACACTTTATTTCGCATGGGCATACATAGTAAACTTTAGGGTCACTCTGCGTACCCCCTAATTGACCTATAATTATTTCCTGTGGTAGGGTACACTATAACCCTGTAATATAATACGTGGTCCAATTTAAAAATTATAGGTCAATATTAAGGTCCGATACCGTGCCGTTAGTTAACATAGAAAAGTGTCTTCGTATTTCCTTGTTTTAATGCACTATTTAAAATATACATAGTGTACCCCCTAATTGACCTATAATTATTTCCTGTGGAAGGGTACACTAATACCCTGTAATATAATACCTGGTCCAATTTAAATGTTATGGGTCAATATTAAGGTCTGATATTGCGCCTTGCGTTAGTTAACCATTCAAAGATGTCTTTGAATTTTTAAAGCATTTTAGAACGCTTATTTCTTCATTTTAAGCTTCTCAGAACACTCTATTTCGCATAGGCATACATAGTAAATTTTAGGGTCATGCTGTGTACCACCTAATTGACCTATAACTATTTCCTGTGGTAAGGTACACTATTACCCTGTAATATAATACGTGGTACAATTTAAAAATTATAGGTCAATATTAAGGTCCGATACCGTGCCGTTAGTTAACATAGAAAAGTGTCTTCGTATTTCCTTGTTTTAATGCACTATTTAAAATATACATAGTGTACCCCTAATTGACCTATAATTATTTCCTGTGGTAGGGTGCACTATTACCCTGTAATATAATACCTGGTCCAATTTAAATATTATGGGTCAATATTAAGGTCTGATATTGCGCCTTGCGCTAGTTAACCATTGAAAGATGTCTTTGAATTTTTAAAGCATTTTAGAACGCTTATTTCTTCATTTTAAGCTTCTCAGAACACTTTATTTCGCATAGGCATACATAGTAAACTTTAGGGTCACGCTGTGTACCCCCTAATTGACCTATAATTATTTCCTGTGGTAGGGTACACTATTACCCTGTAATATAATAGGTGGTCCAATTTAAAAATTATAGGTCAATATTAAGGTCCGATAACGTGCCGTTAGTTAGCATAGAAAAATGTCTTTGAATTTTAAAAGCATTTTAGAACGCTTATTTCCTCATTTTAAGCTTCTCAGAACACTTTATTTCGCATAGGCATACATAGTAAACTTTAGGGTCACACTGTGTACCCCCTAATTGACCTATAATTATTTCCTGTGGTAGGGTACACTATTACCCTGTAATATAATACGTGGTCCAATTTAAAAATTATGGGTCAATATTAAGGTCCGATACCGTGCCGTTAGTTAACATAGAAAAGTGTCTTCGTATTTCCTTGTTTTAATGCACAATTTAAAATATACATAGTGTACCCCCTAATTGACCTATAATTATTTCCT
Source organism: Parasteatoda tepidariorum (assembly GCF_982258835.1). Lineage (NCBI taxonomy): Eukaryota > Metazoa > Arthropoda > Arachnida > Araneae > Theridiidae > Parasteatoda > Parasteatoda tepidariorum. The sequence goes on along the minus strand of NW_028257398.1, from coordinate 442,684 downwards.
GTGGTAGGGTACACTATTACCCTGTAATATAATACCTGGTCCAATTTAAATATTATGGGTCAATATGAAGGTCTGATATTGCGCCTTGCGCTTGTTAACCATTGAAAGATGTCTTTGAATTTTTAAAGCATTTTAGAACGCTTATTTCTTCATTTTAAGCTTCTCAGAACACTCTATTTCGCATAAGCATACATAGTAAAATTTAGGGTCACGCTGTGTACCCCCTAAATGACCTATAAATATTTCCTGTGGTAGGGTACACTATTACCCTGTAATATAATACGTGGTCCAATTTAAAAATTATAGGTCAATATTAAGGTCCGATACCGTGCCGTTAGTTAGCATAGAAAAATGTCTTTGAATTTTTAAAGCATTTTAGAACGCTTATTTCCTCATTTTAAGCTTCTCAGAACACTTTATTTCGCATAGGCATACATAGTAAACTTTAGGGTCACTCTGCGTACCCCCTAATTGACCTATAATTATTTCCTGTGGTAGGGTACACTATAACCCTGTAATATAATACGTGGTCCAATTTAAAAATTATAGGTCAATATTAAGGTCCGATACCGTGCCGTTAGTTAACATAGAAAAGTGTCTTCGTATTTCCTTGTTTTAATGCACTATTTAAAATATACATAGTGTACCCCCTAATTGACCTATAATTATTTCCTGTGGAAGGGTACACTAATACCCTGTAATATAATACCTGGTCCAATTTAAATGTTATGGGTCAATATTAAGGTCTGATATTGCGCCTTGCGTTAGTTAACCATTCAAAGATGTCTTTGAATTTGTAAAGCATTTTAGAACGCTTATTTCTTCATTTTAAGCTTCTCAGAACACTCTATTTCGCATAGGCATACATAGTAAATTTTAGGGTCATGCTGTGTACCACCTAATTGACCTATAACTATTTCCTGTGGTAAGGTACACTATTACCCTGTAATATAATACGTGGTACAATTTAAAAATTATAGGTCAATATTAAGGTCCGATACCGTGCCGTTAGTTAACATAGAAAAGTGTCTTCGTATTTCCTTGTTTTAATGCACTATTTAAAATATACATAGTGTACCCCTAATTGACCTATAATTATTTCCTGTGGTAGGGTGCACTATTACCCTGTAATATAATACCTGGTCCAATTTAAATATTATGGGTCAATATTAAGGTTTGATATTGCGCCTTGCGCTAGTTAACCATAGAAAAATGTCTTTGAATTTTTAAAGCATTTTAGAACGCTTATTTCCTCATTTTAAGCTTCTCAGAACACTTTATTTCGCATAGGCATACATAGTAAACTTTAGGGTCACTCTGTGTACCCCCTAATTGACCTATAATTATTTCCTGTGGTAGGGTACACTATAACCCTGTAATATAATACGTGGTCCAGTTTAAAAATTATAGGTCAATATTAAGGTCCGATACCGTGCCGTTAGTTAACATAGAAAAGTGTCTTCGTATTTCCTTGTTTTAATGCACTATTTAAAATATACATAGTGTATCCCCTAATTGACCTATAATTATTTCCTGTGGTAGGGTACACTATTACCCTGTAATATAATACCTGGTCCAATTTAAATATTATGGGTCAATATTAAGGTCTGATATTGCGCCTTGCGTTAGTTAACCATTGAAAGATGTCTTTGAATTTTTAAAGCATTTTTGAACGCTTATTTCTTCATTTTAAGCATCTCAGAACACTCTATTTCGCATAGGCATACATAGTAAAATTTAGGGTCACGCTGTGTACCCCCTAAATGACCTATAATTATTTCCTGTGGTAGGGTACACTATTTCTCTGTAATATAATACGTGGTCCAATTTAAAAATTATAGGTCAATATTAAGGTCCGATACCGTGCCGTTAGTTAACATAGAAAAATGTCTTTGAATTTTTAAAGCATTTTAGAACGCTTATTTCCTCATTTTAAGCTTCTCAGAACACTTTATTTCGCATAGGCATACATAGTAAACTTTAGGGTCACTCTGTGTACCCCCTAATTGACCTATAATTATTTCCTGTGGTAGGGTACACTATAACCCTGTAATATAATACGTGGTCCAATTTAAAAATTATAGGTCAATATTAAGGTCCGATACCGTGCCGTTAGTTAACATAGAAAAGTGTCTTCGTATTTTCTTGTTTTAATGCACTATTTAAAACATACATAGTGTACCCCCTAATTGACCTATAATTATTTCCTGTTGTAGGGTACACTATTACCCTGTAATATAATACCTGGTCCAATTGAAATATTATGGTTCCATATTAAGGTCTGATATCGCGCCTTGCGTTAGTTAACCATTGAAAGATGTCTTTGAATTTTTAAAGCATTTTAGAACGCTTATTTCTTCATTTTAAGCTTCTCAGAACACTCTATTTCGCATAGGCATACATAGTAAGTTTTAGGGTCATGCTGTGTACCACCTAATTGACCTATAATTATTTCCTGTGGTAAGGTACACTATTACCCTGTAATATAATACGTGGTACAATTTAAAAATTATAGGTCAATATTAAGGTCCGATACCGTGCCGTTAGTTAACATAGAAAAGTGTCTTCGTATTTCCTTGTTTTAATGCACTATTTAAAATATACATAGTGTACCCCCTAATTGACCTATAATTATTTCCTGTGGAAGGGTACACTAATACCCTGTAATATAATACCTGGTCCAATTTAAATGTTATGGGTCAATATTAAGGTCTGATATTGCGCCTTGCGTTAGTTAACCATTCAAAGATGTCTTTGAATTTTTAAAGCATTTTAGAACGCTTATTTCTTCATTTTAAGCTTCTCAGAACACTTTATTTCGCATAGGCATACATAGTAAACTTTAGGGTCACGCTGTGTACCCCCTAATTGACCTATAATTATTTCCTGTGGTAGGGTACACTATTACCCTGTAATATAATAGGTGGTCCAATTTAAAAATTATAGGTCAATATTAAGGTCCGATAACGTGCCGTTAGTTAGCATAGAAAAATGTCTTTGAATTTTAAAAGCATTTTAGAACGCTTATTTCCTCATTTTAAGCTTCTCAGAACACTTTATTTCGCATAGGCATACATAGTAAACTTTAGGGTCACACTGTGTACCCCCTAATTGACCTATAATTATTTCCTGTGGTAGGGTACACTATTACCCTGTAATATAATACGTGGTCCAATTTAAAAATTATGGGTCAATATTAAGGTCCGATACCGTGCCGTTAGTTAACATAGAAAAGTGTCTTCGTATTTCCTTGTTTTAATGCACAATTTAAAATATACATAGTGTACCCCCTAATTGACCTATAATTATTTCCTGTGGTAGGGTACACTATTACCCTGTAATATAATACCTGGTCCAATTTAAATATTATGGGTCAATATTAAGGTCTGATATTGCGCCTTGCGCTTGTTAACCATTGAAAGATGTCTTTGAATTTTTAAAGCATTTTAGAACGCTTATTTCTTCATTTTAAGCTTCTCAGAACACTCTATTTCGCATAAGCATACATAGTAAAATTTAGGGTCACGCTGTGTACCCCCTAAATGACCTATAAATATTTCCTGTGGTAGGGTACACTATTACCCTGTAATATAATACGTGGTCCAATTTAAAAATTATAGGTCAATATTAAGGTCCGATACCGTGCCGTTAGTTAGCATAGAAAAATGTCTTTGAATTTTTAAAGCATTTTAGAACGCTTATTTCCTCATTTTAAGCTTCTCAGAACACTTTATTTCGCATAGGCATACATAGTAAACTTTAGGGTCACTCTGCGTACCCCCTAATTGACCTATAATTATTTCCTGTGGTAGGGTACACTATAACCCTGTAATATAATACGTGGTCCAATTTAAAAATTATAGGTCAATATTAAGGTCCGATACCGTGCCGTTAGTTAACATAGAAAAGTGTCTTCGTATTTCCTTGTTTTAATGCACTATTTAAAATATACATAGTGTACCCCCTAATTGACCTATAATTATTTCCTGTGGAAGGGTACACTAATACCCTGTAATATAATACCTGGTCCAATTTAAATGTTATGGGTCAATATTAAGGTCTGATATTGCGCCTTGCGTTAGTTAACCATTCAAAGATGTCTTTGAATTTGTAAAGCATTTTAGAACGCTTATTTCTTCATTTTAAGCTTCTCAGAACACTCTATTTCGCATAGGCATACATAGTAAATTTTAGGGTCATGCTGTGTACCACCTAATTGACCTATAACTATTTCCTGTGGTAAGGTACACTATTACCCTGTAATATAATACGTGGTACAATTTAAAAATTATAGGTCAATATTAAGGTCCGATACCGTGCCGTTAGTTAACATAGAAAAGTGTCTTCGTATTTCCTTGTTTTAATGCACTATTTAAAATATACATAGTGTACCCCTAATTGACCTATAATTATTTCCTGTGGTAGGGTGCACTATTACCCTGTAATATAATACCTGGTCCAATTTAAATATTATGGGTCAATATTAAGGTTTGATATTGCGCCTTGCGCTAGTTAACCATAGAAAAATGTCTTTGAATTTTTAAAGCATTTTAGAACGCTTATTTCCTCATTTTAAGCTTCTCAGAACACTTTATTTCGCATAGGCATACATAGTAAACTTTAGGGTCACTCTGTGTACCCCCTAATTGACCTATAATTATTTCCTGTGGTAGGGTACACTATAACCCTGTAATATAATACGTGGTCCAGTTTAAAAATTATAGGTCAATATTAAGGTCCGATACCGTGCCGTTAGTTAACATAGAAAAGTGTCTTCGTATTTCCTTGTTTTAATGCACTATTTAAAATATACATAGTGTATCCCCTAATTGACCTATAATTATTTCCTGTGGTAGGGTACACTATTACCCTGTAATATAATACCTGGTCCAATTTAAATATTATGGGTCAATATTAAGGTCTGATATTGCGCCTTGCGTTAGTTAACCATTGAAAGATGTCTTTGAATTTTTAAAGCATTTTTGAACGCTTATTTCTTCATTTTAAGCATCTCAGAACACTCTATTTCGCATAGGCATACATAGTAAAATTTAGGGTCACGCTGTGTACCCCCTAAATGACCTATAATTATTTCCTGTGGTAGGGTACACTATTTCCCTGTAATATAATACGTGGTCCAATTTAAAAATTATAGGTCAATATTAAGGTCCGATACCGTGCCGTTAGTTAACATAGAAAAATGTCTTTGAATTTTTAAAGCATTTTAGAACGCTTATTTCCTCATTTTAAGCTTCTCAGAACACTTTATTTCGCATAGGCATACATAGTAAACTTTAGGGTCACTCTGTGTACCCCCTAATTGACCTATAATTATTTCCTGTGGTAGGGTACACTATAACCCTGTAATATAATACGTGGTCCAATTTAAAAATTATAGGTCAATATTAAGGTCTGATACCGTGCCGTTAGTTAACATAGAAAAGTGTCTTCGTATTTTCTTGTTTTAATGCACTATTTAAAACATACATAGTGTACCCCCTAATTGACCTATAATTATTTCCTGTTGTAGGGTACACTATTACCCTGTAATATAATACCTGGTCCAATTGAAATATTATGGTTCCATATTAAGGTCTGATATCGCGCCTTGCGTTAGTTAACCATTGAAAGATGTCTTTGAATTTTTAAAGCATTTTAGAACGCTTATTTCTTCATTTTAAGCTTCTCAGAACACTCTATTTCGCATAGGCATACATAGTAAGTTTTAGGGTCATGCTGTGTACCACCTAATTGACCTATAATTATTTCCTGTGGTAAGGTACACTATTACCCTGTAATATAATACGTGGTACAATTTAAAAATTATAGGTCAATATTAAGGTCCGATACCGTGCCGTTAGTTAACATAGAAAAGTGTCTTCGTATTTCCTTGTTTTAATGCACTATTTAAAATATACATAGTGTACCCCCTAATTGACCTATAATTATTTCCTGTGGTAGGGTGCACTATTACCCTGTAATATAATACCTGGTCCAATTTAAATATTATGGGTCAATATTAAGGTCTGATATTGCGCCTTGCGCTAGTTAACCATTGAAAGATGTCTTTGAATTTTTAAAGCATTTTAGAACGCTTATTTCTTCATTTTAAGCTTCTCAGAACACTTTATTTCGCATAGGCATACATAGTAAAATTTAGGGTCACGCTGAGTACCCCCTAAATGACCTATAATTAATTCCTGTGGTAGGGTACACTATTACCCTGTAATATAATACGTGGTCCAATGTAAAAATTATAGGTCAATATTAAGTTCCGATACCGTGCCGTTAGTTAACATTGAAAAATGTCTTCGTATTTCCTTGTTTTAATGCACTATTTAAAATATACATAGTGTACCCCCTAATTGACCTATAATTATTTCCTGTGGTAGGGTACACTATTACCCTGTAATACAATACCTTGTTCAATTTAAATATTATGGGTCAATATTAAGGTTTGATATTGCGCCTTGCGTTAGTTAACCATTGAAAGATGTCTTTGAATTTTTAAAGCATTTTAGAACGCTTATTTCTTTATTTTAAGCTTCTCAGAACACTTTATTTCGCATAGGCATACATAGTAAACTTTAGGGTCACGCTGTGTACCCCCTAATTGACCTATAATTATTTCCTGTGGTAGGGTACACTATTACCCTGTAATATAATAGGTGGACCTATTTAAAAATTATAGGTCAATATTAAGGTCCGATACCGTGCCGTTAGTTAGCATAGAAAAATGTCTTTGAATTTTAAAAGCATTTTAGAACGCTTATTTCCTCATTTTAAGCTTCTCAGAACACTTTATTTCGCATAGGCATACATAGTAAACTTTAGGGTCACGCTGTGTACCCCCTAATTGACCTATAATTATTTCCTGTGGTAGGGTACACTATTACCCTGTAATATAATACGTGGTCCAATTTAAAAATTATGGGTCAATATTAAGGTCCGATACCGTGCCGTTAGTTAACATAGAAAAGTGTCTTCGTATTTCCTTGTTTTAATGCACAATTTAAAATATACATAGTGTACCCCCTAATTGTCCTATAATTATTTCCTGTGGTAGGGTACACTATTACCCTGTAATATAATACCTGGTCCAATTTAAATATTATGGGTCAATATTAAGGTCTGATATTGCGCCTTGCGCTAGTTAACCATTGAAAGATGTCTTTGAATTTTTAAAGCATTTTAGAACGCTTATTTCTTCATTTTAAGCTTCTCAGAACACTCTATTTCGCATAAGCATACATAGTAAAATTTAGGGTCACGCTGTGTACCCCCTAAATGACCTATAAATATTTCCTGTGGTAGGGTACACTATTACCCTGTAATATAATACGTGGTCCAATTTAAAAATTATAGGTCAATATTAAGGTCCGATACCGTGCCGTTAGTTAGCATAGAAAAATGTCTTTGAATTTTTAAAGCATTTTAGAACGCTTATTTCCTCATTTTAAGCTTCTCAGAACACTTTATTTCGCATAGGCATACATAGTAAACTTTAGGGTCACTCTGCGTACCCCCTAATTGACCTATAATTATTTCCTGTGGTAGGGTACACTATAACCCTGTAATATAATACGTGGTCCAATATAAAAATTATAGGTCAATATTAAGGTCCGATACCGTGCCGTTAGTTAACATAGAAAAGTGTCTTCGTATTTCCTTGTTTTAATGCACTATTTAAAATATACATAGTGTACCCCCTAATTGACCTATAATTATTTCCTGTGGAAGGGTACACTAATACCCTGTAATATAATACCTGGTCCAATTTAAATGTTATGGGTCAATATTAAGGTCTGATATTGCGCCTTGCGTTAGTTAACCATTGAAAGATGTCTTTGAATTTTTAAAGCATTTTAGAACGCTTATTTCTTCATTTTAAGCTTCTCAGAACACTCTATTTCGCATAGGCATACATAGTAAATTTTAGGGTCATGCTGTGTACCACCTAATTGACCTATAATTATTTCCTGTGGTAAGGTACACTATTACCCTGTAATATAATACGTGGTACAATTTAAAAATTATAGGTCAATATTAAGGTCCGATACCGTGCCGTTAGTTAACATAGAAAAGTGTCTTCGTATTTCCTTGTTTTAATGCACTATTTAAAATATACATAGTGTACCCCTAATTGACCTATAATTATTTCCTGTGGTAGGGTGCACTATTACCCTGTAATATAATACCTGGTCCAATTTAAATATTATGGGTCAATATTAAGGTCTGATATTGCGCCTTGCGCTAGTTAACCATTGAAAGATGTCTTTGAATTTTTAAAGCATTTTAGAACGCTTATTTCTTCATTTTAAGCTTCTCAGAACACTTTATTTCGCATAGGCATACATAGTAAAATTTAGGGTCACGCTGTGTACCCCCTAAATGACCTATAATTATTTCCTGTGGTAGGGCACACTATTACCCTGTAATATAATACGTGGTCCAATTTAAAAATTATAGGTCAATATTAAGGTCCGATACCGTGCCGTTAGTTAACATAGAAAAATGTCTTTGAATTTTTAAAGCATTTTAGAACGCTTATTTCCTCATTTTAAGCTTCTCAGAACACTTTATTTCGCATAGGCATACATAGTAAACTTTAGGGTCACTCTGTGTACCCCCTAATTGACCTATAATTATTTCCTGTGGTAGGGTACACTATAACCCTGTAATATAATACGTGGTCCAGTTTAAAAATTATAGGTCAATATTAAGGTCCGATACCGTGCCGTTAGTTAACATAGAAAAGTGTCTTCGTATTTCCTTGTTTTAATGCACTATTTAAAATATACATAGTGTATCCCCTAATTGACCTATAATTATTTCCTGTGGTAGGGTACACTATTACCCTGTAATATAATACCTGGTCCAATTTAAATATTATGGGTCAATATTAAGGTCTGATATTGCGCCTTGCGTTAGTTAACCATTGAAAGATGTCTTTGAATTTTTAAAGCATTTTTGAACGCTTATTTCTTCATTTTAAGCATCTCAGAACACTCTATTTCGCATAGGCATACATAGTAAAATTTAGGGTCACGCTGTGTACCCCCTAAATGACCTATAATTATTTCCTGTGGTAGGGTACACTATTTCCCTGTAATATAATACGTGGTCCAATTTAAAAATTATAGGTCAATATTAAGGTCCGATACCGTGCCGTTAGTTAACATAGAAAAATGTCTTTGAATTTTTAAAGCATTTTAGAACGCTTATTTCCTCATTTTAAGCTTCTCAGAACACTTTATTTCGCATAGGCATACATAGTAAACTTTAGGGTCACTCTGTGTACCCCCTAATTGACCTATAATTATTTCCTGTGGTAGGGTACACTATAACCCTGTAATATAATACGTGGTCCAATTTAAAAATTATAGGTCAATATTAAGGTCCGATACCGTGCCGTTAGTTAACATAGAAAAGTGTCTTCGTATTTTCTTGTTTTAATGCACTATTTAAAACATACATAGTGTACCCCCTAATTGACCTATAATTATTTCCTGTTGTAGGGTACACTATTACCCTGTAATATAATACCTGGTCCAATTGAAATATTATGGTTCCATATTAAGGTCTGATATCGCGCCTTGCGTTAGTTAACCATTGAAAGATGTCTTTGAATTTTTAAAGCATTTTAGAACGCTTATTTCTTCATTTTAAGCTTCTCAGAACACTCTATTTCGCATAGGCATACATAGTAAGTTTTAGGGTCATGCTGTGTACCACCTAATTGACCTATAATTATTTCCTGTGGTAAGGTACACTATTACCCTGTAATATAATACGTGGTACAATTTAAAAATTATAGGTCAATATTAAGGTCCGATACCGTGCCGTTAGTTAACATAGAAAAGTGTCTTCGTATTTCCTTGTTTTAATGCACTATTTAAAATATACATAGTGTACCCCCTAATTGACCTATAATTATTTCCTGTGGTAGGGTGCACTATTATCCTGTAATATAATACCTGGTCCAATTTAAATATTATGGGTCAATATTAAGGTCTGATATTGCGCCTTGCGCTAGTTAACCATTGAAAGATGTCTTTGAATTTTTAAAGCATTTTAGAACCCTTATTTCTTCATTTTAAGCTTCTCAGAACACTTTATTTCGCATAGGCATACATAGTAAAATTTAGGGTCACGCTGTGTACCCCCTAAATGACCTATAATTATTTCCTGTGGTAGGGCACACTATTACCCTGTAATATAATACGTGGTCCAATTTAAAAATTATAGGTCAATATTAAGGTCCGATACCGTGCCGTTAGTTAGCATAGAAAAATGTCTTTGAATTTTTAAAGCATTTTAGAACGCTTATTTCCTCATTTTAAGCTTCTCAGAACACTTCATTTCGCATAGGCATACATAGAAAACTTTAGGGTCACTCTGCGTACCCCCTAATTGACCTATAATTATTTCCTGTGGTAGGGTACACTATAACCCTGTAATATAATACGTGGTCCAATTTAAAAATTATAGGTCAATATTAAGGTCCGATACCGTGCCGTTAGTTAACATAGAAAAGTGTCTTCGTATTTTCTTGTTTTAATGCACTATTTAAAACATACATAGTGTACCCCCTAATTGACCTATAATTATTTCCTGTTGTAGGGTACACTATTACCCTGTAATATAATACCTGGTCCAATTGAAATATTATGGTTCCATATTAAGGTCTGATATCGCGCCTTGCGTTAGTTAACCATTGAAAGATGTCTTTGAATTTTTAAAGCATTTTAGAACGCTTATTTCTTCATTTTAAGCTTCTCAGAACACTCTATTTCGCATAGGCATACATAGTAAATTTTAGGGTCATGCTGTGTACCACCTAATTGACCTATAATTATTTCCTGTGGTAAGGTACACTATTACCCTGTAATATAATACGTGGTACAATTTAAAAATTATAGGTCAATATTAAGGTCCGATACCGTGCCGTTAGTTAACATAGAAAAGTGTCTTCGTATTTCCTTGTTTTAATGCACTATTTAAAATATACATAGTGTACCCCCTAATTGACCTATAATTATTTCCTGTGGTAGGGTGCACTATTACCCTGTAATATAATACCTGGTCCAATTTAAATATTATGGGTCAATATTAAGGTCTGATATTGCGCCTTGCGCTAGTTAACCATTGAAAGATGTCTTTGAATTTTTAAAGCATTTTAGAACGCTTATTTCTTCATTTTAAGCTTCTCAGAACACTTTATTTCGCATAGGCATACATAGTAAAATTTAGGGTCACGCTGTGTACCCCCTAAATGACCTATAATTATTTCCTGTGGTAGGGCACACTATTACCCTGTAATATAATACGTGGTCCAATTTAAAAATTATAGGTCAATATTAAGGTCCGATACCGTGCCGTTAGTTAACATAGAAAAATGTCTTTGAATTTTTAAAGCATTTTAGAACGCTTATTTCCTCATTTTAAGCTTCTCAGAACACTTTATTTCGCATAGGCATACATAGTAAACTTTAGGGTCACTCTGTGTACCCCCTAATTGACCTATAATTATTTCCTGTGGTAGGGTACACTATAACCCTGTAATATAATACGTGGTCCAGTTTAAAAATTATAGGTCAATATTAAGGTCCGATACCGTGCCGTTAGTTAACATAGAAAAGTGTCTTCGTATTTCCTTGTTTTAATGCACTATTTAAAATATACATAGTGTGTCCCCTAATTGACCTATAATTATTTCCTGTGGTAGGGTACACTATTACCCTGTAATATAATACCTGGTCCAATTTAAATATTATGGGTCAATATTAAGGTCTGATATTGTGCCTTGCGTTAGTTAACCATTGAAAGATGTCTTTGAATTTTTAAAGCATTTTAGAACGCTTATTTCTTCATTTTAAGCATCTCAGAACACTCTATTTCGCATAGGCATATATAGTAAACTTTAGGGTCACTCTGTGTACCCCCTAATTGACCTATAATTATTTCCTGTGGTAGGGTACACTATAACCCTGTAATATAATACGTGGTCAAATTTAAAAATTATAGGTCAATATTAAGGTCCGATACCGTGCCGTTAGTTAACATAGAAAAGTGTCTTCGTATTTCCTTGTTTTAATGCACTATTTAAAATATACATAGTGTACCCCCTAATTGACCTATAATTATTTCCTGTGGTAGGGTACACTATTACCCTGTAATATAATACCTGGTCCAATTTAAATATTATGGGACAATATTAAGGTCTGATATTGCGCCTAGCGTTAGTTAACCATTGAAAGATGTCTTTGAATTTTTAAAGCATTTTAGAACGCTTATTTCTTCATTTTAAGCTTCTCAGAACACTTTATTTCGCATAGGCATACATAGTAAACTTTAGGGTCACGCTGTGTACCCCCTAATTGACCTATAATTATTTCCTGTGGTAGGATACACTATAACCCTGTAATATAATACGTGGTCCAATTTAAAAATTATAGGTCAATATTAAGGTCCGATACCGTGCCGTTAGTTAACATAGAAAAGTGTCTTCGTATTTCCTTGTTTTAATGCACTATTTAAAATATACATAGTGTACCCCCTAATTGACCTATAATTATTTCCTGTGGAAGGGTACACTATTACCCTGTAATATAATACCTGGTCCAATTTAAATATTATGGGTCAATATTAAGGTCTGATATTGCGCCTTGCGTTAGTTAACCATTGAAAGATGTCTTTGAATTTTTAAAGCATTTTTGAACGCTTATTTCTTCATTTTAAGCATCTCAGAACACTCTATTTCGCATAGGCATACATAGTAAAATTTAGGGTCACGCTGTGTACCCCCTAAATGACCTATAAATATTTCCTGTGGTAGGGTACACTATTACCCTGTAATATAATACGTGGTCCAATTTAAAAATTATAGGTCAATATTAAGGTCCGATACCGTGCCGTTAGTTAACATAGAAAAGTGTCTTCGTATTTCCTTGTTTTAATGCACTATTTAAAATATACATAGTGTACCCCCTAATTGACCTATAATTATTTCCTGTGGTAGGGTGCACTATTACCCTGTAATATAATACCTGGTCCAATTTAAATATTATGGGTCAATATTAAGGTCTGATATTGCGCCTTGCGCTAGTTAACCATTGAAAGATGTCTTTGAATTTTTAAAGCATTTTAGAACGCTTATTTCTTCATTTTAAGCTTCTCAGAACACTTTATTTCGCATAGGCATACATAGTAAAATTTAGGGTCACGGTGTGTACCCCCTAAATGACCTATAATTATTTCCTGTGGTAGGGCACACTATTACCCTGTAATATAATACGTGGTCCAATTTAAAAATTATAGGTCAATATTAAGGTCCGATACCGTGCCGTTAGTTAACATAGAAAAATGTCTTTGAATTTTTAAAGCATTTTAGAACGCTTATTTCCTCATTTTAAGCTTCTCAGAACACTTTATTTCGCATAGGCATACATAGTAAACTTTAGGGTCACTCTGTGTACCCCCTAATTGACCTATAATTATTTCCTGTGGTAGGGTACACTATAACCCTGTAATATAATACGTGGTCCAGTTTAAAAATTATAGGTCAATATTAAGGTCCGATACCGTGCCGTTAGTTAACATAGAAAAGTGTCTTCGTATTTCCTTGTTTTAATGCACTATTTAAAATATACATAGTGTGTCCCCTAATTGACCTATAATTATTTCCTGTATTAGGGTACACTATTACCCTGTAATATAATACCTGGTCCAATTTAAATATTATGGGTCAATATTAAGGTCTGATATTGCGCCTTGCGTTAGTTAACCATTGAAAGATGTCTTTGAATTTTTAAAGCATTTTAGAAACGCTTATTTCTTCATTTTAAGCATCTCAGAACACTCTATTTCGCATAGGCATATATAGTAAACTTTAGGGTCACTCTGTGTACCCCCTAATTGACCTATAATTATTTCCTGTGGTAGGGTACACTATAACCCTGTAATATAATACGTGGTCAAATTTAAAATTATAGGTCAATATTAAGGTCCGATACCGTGCCGTTAGTTAACATAGAAAAGTGTCTTCGTATTCCTTGTTTTAATGCACTATTTAAAATATACATAGTGTACCCCCTAATTGACCTATAATTATTTCCTGTGGTAGGGTACACTATTACCCTGTAATATAATACCTGGTCCAATTTAAATATTATGGGTCAATATTAAGGTCTGATATTGCGCCTAGCGTTAGTTAACCATTGAAAGATGTCTTTGAATTTTTAAAGCATTTTAGAACGCTTATTTCTTCATTTAAGCTTCTCAGAACACTTTATTTCGCATAGGCATACATAGTAAACTTTAGGGTCACGCTGTGTACCCCCTAATTGACCTATAATTATTTCCTGTGGTAGGATACACTATAACCCTGTAATATAATACGTGGTCCATTTAAAATTATAGGTCAATATTAAGGTCCGATACCGTGCCGTTAGTTAACATAGAAAAGTGTCTTCGTATTTCCTTGTTTTAATGCACTATTTAAAATATACATAGTGTACCCCCTAATTGACCTATAATTATTTCCTGTGGAAGGGTACACTATTACCCTGTAATATAATACCTGGTCAATTTAAATATTATGGGTCAATATTAAGGTCTGATATTGCGCCTTGCGTTAGTTAACCATTGAAAGATGTCTTTGAATTTTAAAGCATTTTTGAACGCTTATTTCTTCATTTTAAGCATCTCAGAACACTCTATTTCGCATAGGCATACATAGTAAAATTTAGGGTCACGCTGTGTACCCCCTAAATGACCTATAAATATTTCCTGTGGTAGGGTACACTATTACCCTGTAATATAATACGTGGTCCAATTTAAAAATTATAGGTCAATATTAAGGTCCGATACCGTGCCGTTAGTTAACATAGAAAAATGTCTTTGAATTTTTAAAGCATTTTAGAATGCTTATTTCCTCATTTTAAGCTTCTCAGAACACTTTATTTCGCATAGGCATACATAGTAAAATTTAGGGTCACGCTGTGTACCCCCTAAATAACCTATAATTAATTCCTGTGGTAGGGTACACTATTACCCTGTAATATAATACGTGGTCCAATGTAAAAATTATAGGTCAATATTAAGTTCCGATACCGTGCTGTTAGTTAACATTGAAAAATGTCGTCGTATTTCCTTGTTTTAATGCACTATTTAAAATATACATAGTGTACCCCCTAATTGACCTATAATTATTTCCTGTGGTAGGGTACACTATTACCCTGTAATACAATACCTTGTTCAATTTAAATATTATGGGTCAATATTAAGGTTTGATATTGCGCCTTGCGTTAGTTAACCATTGAAAGAAGTCTTTGAATTTTTAAAGCATTTTAGAACGCTTATTTCTTCATTTTAAGTTTCTCAGAACACTTTATTTCGCATAGGCATACATAGTAAACTTTAGGGTCACGCTGTGTACCCCCTAATTGACCTATAATTTTTTCCTGTGGTAGGATACACTATTACCCTGTAATATAATAGGTGGTCCAATTTAAAAATTATAGGTCAATATTAAGGTCCGATACCGTGCCGTTAGTTAGCATAGAAAAATGTCTTTGAATTTTTAAAGCATTTTAGAACGCTTATTTCCTCATTTTAAGCTTCTCAGAACACTTTATTTCGCATAGGCATACATAGTAAACTTTAGGGTCACTCTGCGTACCCCCTAATTGACCTATAATTATTTCCTGTGATAGGGTACACTATAACCCTGTAATATAATACGTGGTCCAATTTACAAATTATAGGTCAATATTAAGGTCCGATACCGTGCCGTTAGTTAACATAGAAAAGTGTCTTCGTATTTCCTTGTTTTAATGCACTATTTAAAATATAAATAGTGTACCCCCTAATTGACCTATAATTATTTCCTGTGGTAGGGTACACTATTACCCTGTAATACAATACCTTGTTCAATTTAAATATTATGGGTCAATATTAAGGTTTGATATTGCGCCTTGCGTTAGTTAACCATTGAAAGATGTCTTTGAATTTTTAAAGTATTTTAGAACGCTTATTTCTTCATTTTAAGCTTCTCAGAACACTTTATTTCGCATAGGCATACATAGTAAACTTTAGGGTCACGCTGTGTACCCCCTAATTGACCTATAATTATTTCCTGTGGTAGGGTACACTATTACCCTGTAATATAATAGGTGGTCCAATTTAAAAATTATAGGTCAATATTAAGGTCCGATACCGTGCCGTTAGTTAGCATAGAAAAATGTCTTTGAATTTTTAAAGCATTTTAGAACGCTTATTTCCTCATTTTAAGCTTCTCAGAACACTTTATTTCGCATAGGCATACATAGTAAACTTTAGGGTCACTCTGCGTACCCCCTAATTGACCTATAATTATTTCCTGTGGTAGGGTACACTATAACCCTGTAATATAATACGTGGTCCAATTTACAGATTATAGGTCAATATTAAGGTCCGATACCGTGCCGTTAGTTAACATAGAAAAGTGTCTTCGTATTTCCTTGTTTTAATGCACTATTTAAAATATACATAGTGTACCCCCTAATTGACCTATAATTATTTCCTGTGGTAGGGTACACTATTACCCTGTAATATAATACCTGGTCCAATTTAAATATTATGGGTCAATATTAAGGTCTGATATTGCGCCTTGCGTTAGTTAACCATTGAAAGATGTCTTTGAATTTTTAAAGCATTTTTGAACTCTTATTTCTTCATTTTAAGCATCTCAGAACACTCTATTTCGCATAGGCATACATAGTAAAATTTAGGGTCACGCTGTGTACCCCCTAAATGACCTATAATTATTTCCTGTGGTAGGGTACACTATTTCCCTGTAATATAATACGTGGTCCAATTTAAAAATTATAGGTCAATATTAAGGTCCGATACCGTGCCGTTAGTTAACATAGAAAAATGTCTTTGAATTTTTAAAGCATTTTAGAACGCTTATTTCCTCATTTTAAGCTTCTCAGAACACTTTATTTCGCATAGGCATACATAGTAAACTTTAGGGTCACTCTGTGTACCCCCTAATTGACCTATAATTTTTTCCTGTGGTAGGGTACACTATAACCCTGTAATATAATACGTGGTCCAGTTTAAAAATTATAGGTCAATATTAAGGTCCGATACCGTGCCGTTAGTTAACATAGAAAAGTGTCTTCGTATTTCCTTGTTTTAATGCACTATTTAAAATATACATAGTGTATCCCCTAATTGACCTATAATTATTTCCTGTGGTAGGGTACACTATTACCCTGTAATATAATACCTGGTCCAATTTAAATATTATGGGTCAATATTAAGGTCTGATATTGCGCCTTGCGTTAGTTAACCATTGAAAGATGTCTTTGAATTTTTAAAGCATTTTAGAACGCTTATTTCTTCATTTTAAGCATCTCAGAACACTCTATTTCGCATAGGCATATATAGTAAACTTTAGGGTCACTCTGTGTACCCCCTAATTGACCTATAATTATTTCCTGTGGTAGGGTACACTATAACCCTGTAATATAATACGTGGTCAAATTTAAAAATTATAGGTCAATATTAAGGTCCGATACCGTGCCGTTAGTTAACATAGAAAAGTGTCTTCGTATTTCCTTGTTTTAATGCACTATTTAAAATATACATAGTGTACCCCCTAATTGACCTATAATTATTTCCTGTGGTAGGGTACACTATTACCCTGTAATATATTACCTGGTCCAATTTAAATATTATGGGTCAATATTAAGGTCTGATATTGCGCCTAGCGTTAGTTAACCATTGAAAGATGTCTTTGAATTTTTAAAGCATTTTAGAACGCTTATTTCTTCATTTTAAGCTTCTCAGAACACTTTATTTCGCATAGGCATACATAGTAAACTTTAGGGTCACGCTGTGTACCCCCTAATTGACCTATAATTATTTCCTGTGGTAGGATACACTATAACCCTGTAATATAATACGTGGTCCAATTTAAAAATTATAGGTCAATATTAAGGTCCGATACCGTGCCGTTAGTTAACATAGAAAAGTGTCTTCGTATTTCCTTGTTTTAATGCACTATTTAAAATATACATAGTGTACCCCCTAATTGACCTATAATTATTTCCTGTGGAAGGGTACACTATTACCCTGTAATATAATACCTGGTCCAATTTAAATATTATGGGTCAATATTAAGGTCTGATATTGCGCCTTGCGTTAGTTAACCATTGAAAGATGTCTTTGAATTTTTAAAGCATTTTTGAACGCTTATTTCTTCATTTTAAGCATCTCAGAACACTCTATTTCGCATAGGCATACATAGTAAAATTAAGGGTCACGCTGTGTACCCCCTAAATGACCTATAAATATTTCCTTTGGTAGGGTACACTATTACCCTGTAATATAATACGTGGTCCAATTTAAAAATTATAGGTCAATATTAAGGTCCGATACCGTGCCGTTAGTTAACATAGAAAAATGTCTTTGAATTTTTAAAGCATTTTAGAATGCTTATTTCCTCATTTTAAGCTTCTCAGAACACTTTATTTCGCATAGGCATACATAGTAAAATTTAGGGTCACGCTGTGTACCCCCTAAATGACCTATAATTAATTCCTGTGGTAGGGTACACTATTACCCTGTAATATAATACGTGGTCCAATGTAAAAATTATAGGTCAATATTAAGTTCCGATACCGTGCTGTTAGTTAACATTGAAAAATGTCGTCGTATTTCCTTGTTTTAATGCACTATTTAAAATATACATAGTGTACCCCCTAATTGACCTATAATTATTTCCTGTGGTAGGGTACACTATTACCCTGTAATACAATACCTTGTTCAATTTAAATATTATGGGTCAATATTAAGGTTTGATATTGCGCCTTGCGTTAGTTAACCATTGAAAGATGTCTTTGAATTTTTAAAGCATTTTAGAACGCTTATTTCTTCATTTTAAGCTTCTCAGAACACTTTATTTCGCATAGGCATACATAGTAAACTTTAGGGTCACGCTGTGTACCCCCTAATTGACCTATAATTATTTCCTGTGGTAGGGTACACTATTACCCTGTAATATAATAGGTGGTCCAATTTAAAAATTATAGGTCAATATTAAGGTCCGATACCGTGCCGTTAGTTAGCATAGAAAAATGTCTTTGAATTTTTAAAGCATTTTAGAACGCTTATTTCCTCATTTTAAGCTTCTCAGAACACTTTATTTCGCATAGGCATACATAGTAAACTTTAGGGTCACTCTGCGTACCCCCTAATTGACCTATAATTATTTCCTGTGATAGGGTACACTATAACCCTGTAATATAATACGTGGTCCAATTTACAAATTATAGGTCAATACTAAGGTCCGATACCGTGCCGTTAGTTAACATAGAAAAGTGTCTTCGTATTTCCTTGTTTTAATGCACTATTTAAAATATAAATAGTGTACCCCCTAATTGACCTATAATTATTTCCTGTGGTAGGGTACACTATTACCCTGTAATACAATACCTTGTTCAATTTAAATATTATGGGTCAATATTAAGGTTTGATATTGCGCCTTGCGTTAGTTAACCATTGAAAGATGTCTTTGAATTTTTAAAGCATTTTAGAAGGCTTATTTCTTCATTTTAAGCTTCTCAGAACACTTTATTTCGCATAGGCATACATAGTAAACTTTAGGGTCACGCTGTGTACCCCCTAATTGACCTATAATTATTTCCTGTGGTAGGGTACACTATTACCCTGTAATATAATAGGTGGTCCAATTTAAAAATTATAGGTCAATATTAAGGTCCGATACCGTGCCGTTAGTTAGCATAGAAAAATGTCTTTGAATTTTTAAAGCATTTTAGAACGCTTATTTCCTCATTTTAAGCTTCTCAGAACACTTTATTTCCCATAGGCATACATAGTAAACTTTAGGGTCTCACTGCGTACCCCCTAATTGACCTATAATTATTTCCTGTGGTAGGGTACACTATAACCCTGTAATATAATACGTGGTCCAATTTAAAAATTATAGGTCAATATTAAGGTCCGATACCGTGCCGTTAGTTAACATAGAAAAGTGTCTTCGTATTTCCTTGTTTTAATGCACTATTTAAAATATACATAGTGTACCCCCTAATTGACCTATAATTATTTCCTGTGGTAGGGTGCACTATTACCCTGTAATATAATACCTGGTCCAATTTAAATATTATGGGTCAATATTAAGGTCTGATATTGCGCCTTGCGCTAGTTAACCATTGAAAGATGTCTTTGAATTTTTAAAGCATTTTAGAACGCTTATTTCTTCATTTTAAGCTTCTCAGAACACTTTATTTCGCATAGGCATACATAGTAAAATTTAGGGTCACGCTGTGTACCCCCTAAATGACCTATAATTATTTCCTGTGGTAGGGCACACTATTACCCTGTAATATAATACGTGGTCCAATTTAAAAATTATAGGTCAATATTAAGGTCCGATACCGTGCCGTTAGTTAACATAGAAAAATGTCTTTGAATTTTTAAAGCATTTTAGAACGCTTATTTCCTCATTTTAAGCTTCTCAGAACACTTTATTTCGCATAGGCATACATAGTAAACTTTAGGGTCACTCTGTGTACCCCCTAACTGACCTATAATTATTTCCTGTAGTAGGGTACACTATAACCCTGTAATATAATACGTGGTCCAGTTTAAAAATTATAGGTCAATATTAAGGTCCGATACCGTGCCGTTAGTTAACATAGAAAAGTGTCTTCGTATTTCCTTGTTTTAATGCACTATTTAAAATATACATAGTGTATCCCCTAATTGACCTATAATTATTTCCTGTGGTAGGGTACACTATTACCCTGTAATATAATACCTGGTCCAATTGAAATATTATGGTTCCATATTAAGGTCTGATATCGCTCCTTGCGTTAGTTAACCATTGAAAGATGTCTTTGAATTTTTAAAGCATTTTAGAACGCTTATTTCTTCATTTTAAGCTTCTCAGAACACTTTATTTCGCATAGGCATACATAGTAAATTTTAGGGTCATGCTGTGTACCACCTAATTGACCTATAATTATTTCCTGTGGTAAGGTACACTATTACCCTGTAATATAATACGTGGTACAATTTAAAAATTATAGGTCAATATTAAGCTCCGATACCGTGCCGTTAGTTAACATAGAAAAGTGTTTTCGTATTTCCTTGTTTTAATGCACTATTTAAAATATACATAGTGTACCCCCTAATTGACCTATAATTATTTCCTGTGGTAGGGTGCACTATTACCCTGTAATATAATACCTGGTCCAATTTAAATATTATGGGTCAATATTAAGGTCTGATATTGCGCCTTGCGCTAGTTAACCATTGAAAGATGTCTTTGAATTTTTAAAGCATTTTAGAACGCTTATTTCTTCATTTTAAGCTTCTCAGAACACTTTATTTCGCATAGGCATACATAGTAAAATTTAGGGTCACGCTGTGTACCCCCTAAATGACCTATAATTATTTCCTGTGGTAGGGCACACTATTACCCTGTAATATAATACGTGGTCCAATTTAAAAATTATAGGTCAATATTAAGGTCCGATACCGTGCCGTTAGTTAACATAGAAAAATGTCTTTGAATTTTTAAAGCATTTTAGAACGCTTATTTCCTCATTTTAAGCTTCTCAGAACACTTTATTTCGCATAGGCATACATAGTAAACTTTAGGGTCACTCTGTGTACCCCCTAATTGACCTATAATTATTTCCTGTAGTAGGGTACACTATAACCCTGTAATATAATACGTGGTCCAGTTTAAAAATTATAGGTCAATATTAAGGTCCGATACCGTGCCGTTAGTTAACATAGAAAAGTGTCTTCGTATTTCCTTGTTTTAATGCACTATTTAAAATATACATAGTGTATCCCCTAATTGACCTATAATTATTTCCTGTGGTAGGGTACACTATTACCCAGTAATATAATACCTGGTCCAATTGAAATATTATGGTTCCATATTAAGGTCTGATATCGCGCCTTGCGTTAGTTAACCATTGAAAGATGTCTTTGAATTTTTAAAGCATTTTAGAACGCTTATTTCTTCATTTTAAGCTTCTCAGAACACTCTATTTCGCATAGGCATACATAGTAAATTTTAGGGTCATGCTGTGTACCACCTAATTGACCTATAATTATTTCCTGTGGTAAGGTACACTATTACCCTGTAATTTAATACGTGGTACAATTTAAAAATTATAGGTCAATATTAAGGTCCGATACCGTGCCGTTAGTTAACATAGAAAAGTGTCTTCGTATTTCCTTGTTTTAATGCACTATTTAAAATATACATAGTGTACCCCCTAATTGACCTATAATTATTTCCTGTGGTAGGGTGCACTATTACCCTATAATATAATACCTGGTCCAATTTAAATATTATGGGTCAATATTAAGGTCTGATATTGCGCCTTGCGCTAGTTAACCATTGAAAGATGTCTTTGAATTTTTAAAGCATTTTAGAACGCTTATTTCTTCATTTTAAGCTTCTCAGAACACTCTATTTCGCATAAGCATACATAGTAAAATTTAGGGTCACGCTGTGTACCCCCTAAATGACCTATAATTATTTCCTGTGGTAGGGTACACTATTACCCTGTAATATAATACGTGGTCCAATTTAAAAATTATAGGTCAATATTAAGGTCCGATACCGTGCCGTTAGTTAACATTGAAAAATGTCTTTGAATTTTTAAAGCATTTTAGAACGCTTATTTCCTCATTTTAAGCTTCTCAGAACACTTTATTTCGCATAGGCATACATAGTAAACTTTAGGGTCACGCTGTGTACCCCCTAATTGACCTATAATTATTTCTTGTGGTAGGATACACTATAACCCTGCAATATAATACGTGGTCCAATTTAAAAATTATAGGTCAATATTAAGGTCAGATACCGTGCCGTTAGTTAACATAGAAAAGTGTCTTCGAATTTCCTTGTTTTAATGCACTATTTAAAATATACATAGTGTACCCCCTAATTGACCTATAATTATTTCCTGTGGTAGGGTACACTATTACCCTCAGATATAATACCTGGTTCAAGTTAAATATTATGGGTCAATATTAAGGTCTGATATTGCGCCTTGCGTTAGTTAACCATTGAAAGATGTCTTTGAATTTTTAAAGCATTTTAGAACGCTTATTTCTTCAGTTTAAGCATCTCAGAACACTCTATTTCGCATAGGCATACATAGTAAACTTTAGGGTCACGCTGTGTACCCCCTAATTGACCTATAATTATTTCCTGTTGTAGGGTACACTATTACCCTGTAATATAACAGGTGGTCCAATTTAAAAATTATAGGTCAATATTAAGGTCCGATACCGTGCCGTTAGTTAGCATAGAAAAATGTCTTTGAATTTTTAAAGCATTTTAGAACGCTTATTTCCTCATTTTAAGCTTCTCAGAACACTTCATTTCGCATAGGCATACATAGAAAACTTTAGGGTCACTCTGCGTACCCCCTAATTGACCTATAATTATTTCCTGTGGTAGGGTACACTATAACCCTGTAATATAATACGTGGTCCAATTTAAAAATTATAGGTCAATATTAAGGTCCGATACCGTGCCGTTAGTTAACATAGAAAAGTGTCTTCGTATTTTCTTGTTTTAATGCACTATTTAAAACATACATAGTGTACCCCCTAATTGACCTATAATTATTTCCTGTTGTAGGGTACACTATTACCCTGTAATATAATACCTGGTCCAATTGAAATATTATGGTTCCATATTAAGGTCTGATATCGCGCCTTGCGTTAGTTAACCATTGAAAGATGTCTTTGAATTTTTAAAGCATTTTAGAACGCTTATTTCTTCATTTTAAGCTTCTCAGAACACTCTATTTCGCATAGGCATACATAGTAAATTTTAGGGTCATGCTGTGTACCACCTAATTGACCTATAATTATTTCCTGTGGTAAGGTACACTATTACCCTGTAATATAATACGTGGTACAATTTAAAAATTATAGGTCAATATTAAGGTCCGATACCTTGCCGTTAGTTAACATAGAAAAATGTCTTTGAATTTTTAAAGCATTTTAGAACGCTTATTTCCTCATTTTAAGCTTCTCAGAACACTTTATTTCGCTTAGGCATACATAGTAAACTTTATGGTCACTCTGTGTACCCCCTAATTGACCTATAATTATTTCCTGTGGTAGGGTACACTATAACCCTGTAATATAATACGTGGTCCAGTTTAAAAATTATAGGTCAATATTAAGGTCCGATACCGTGCCGTTAGTTAACATAGAAAAGTGTCTTCGTATTTCCTTGTTTTAATGCACTATTTAAAATATACATAGTGTATCCCCTAATTGACCTATAATTATTTCCTGTGGTAGGGTACACTATTACCCTGTAATATAATACCTGGTCCAATTTAAATATTATGGGTCAATATTAAGGTCTGATATTGCGCCTTGCGTTAGTTAACCATTGAAAGATGTCTTTGAATTTTTAAAGCATTTTAGAACGCTTATTTCTTCATTTTAAGCATCTCAGAACACTCTATTTCGCATAGGCATATATAGTAAACTTTAGGGTCACTCTGTGTACCCCCTAATTGACCTATAATTATTTCCTGTGGTAGGGTACACTATAACCCTGTAATATAATACGTGGTCAAATTTAAAAATTATAGGTCAATATTAAGGTCCGATACCGTGCCGTTAGTTAACATAGAAAAGTGTCTTCGTATTTCCTTGTTTTAATGCACTATTTAAAATATACATAGTGTACCCCCTAATTGACCTATAATTATTTCCTGTGGTAGGGTACTCTATTACCCTGTAATATAATACCTGGTCCAATTTAAATATTATGGGTCAATATTAAGGTCTGATATTGCGCCTAGCGTTAGTTAACCATTGAAAGATGTCTTTGAATTTTTAAAGCATTTTAGAACGCTTATTTCTTCATTTTAAGCTTCTCAGAACACTTTATTTCGCATAGGCATACATAGTAAACTTTAGGGTCACACTGTGTACCCCCTAATTGACCTATAATTATTTCCTGTGGTAGGATACACTATAACCCTGTAATATAATACGTGGTCCCATTTAAAAATTATAGGTCAATATTAAGGTCCGATACCGTGCCGTTAGTTAACATAGAAAAGTGTCTTCGTATTTCCTTGTTTTAATGCACTATTTAAAATATACATAGTGTACCCCCTAATTGACCTATAATTATTTCCTGTGGAAGGGTACACTATTACCCTGTAATATAATACCTGGTCCAATTTAAATATTATGGGTCAATATTAAGGTCTGATATTGCGCCTTGCGTTAGTTAACCATTGAAAGATGTCTTTGAATTTTTAAAGCATTTTTGAACGCTTATTTCTTCATTTTAAGCATCTCAGAACACTCTATTTCGCATAGGCATACATAGTAAAATTTAGGGTCACGCTGTGTACACCCTAAATGACCTATAAATATTTCCTGTGGTAGGGTACACTATTACCCTGTAATATAATACGTGGTCCAATTTAAAAATTATAGGTCAATATTAAGGTCCGATACCGTGCCGTTAGTTAA
Source organism: Parasteatoda tepidariorum (assembly GCF_982258835.1). Classification (NCBI taxonomy): domain Eukaryota; kingdom Metazoa; phylum Arthropoda; class Arachnida; order Araneae; family Theridiidae; genus Parasteatoda; species Parasteatoda tepidariorum. The sequence continues at coordinate 417,124 of NW_028257398.1, read as the reverse complement.
CATAGAAAAATGTCTTTGAATTTTTAAAGCATTTTAGAATGCTTATTTCCTCATTTTAAGCTTCTCAGAACACTTTATTTCGCATAGGCATACATAGTAAAATTTAGGGTCACGCTGTGTACCACCTAAATAACCTATAATTAATTCCTGTGGTAGGGTACACTATTACCCTGTAATATAATACGTGGTCCAATGTAAAAATTATAGGTCAATATTAAGTTCCGATACCGTGCTGTTAGTTAACATTGAAAAATGTCGTCGTATTTCCTTGTTTTAATGCACTATTTAAAATATACATAGTGTACCCCCTAATTGACCTATAATTATTTCCTGTGGTAGGGTACACTATTACCCTGTAATACAATACCTTGTTCAATTTAAATATTATGGGTCAATATTAAGGTTTGATATTGCGCCTTGCGTTAGTTAACCATTGAAAGATGTCTTTGAATTTTTAAAGCATTTTAGAACGCTTATTTCTTCATTTTAAGCTTCTCAGAACACTTTATTTCGCATAGGCATACATAGTAAACTTTAGGGTCACGCTGTGTACCCCCTAATTGACCTATAATTATTTCCTGTGGTAGGGTACACTATTACCCTGTAATATAATAGGTGGTCCAATTTAAAAATTATAGGTCAATATTAAGGTCCGATACCGTGCCGTTAGTTAGCATAGAAAAATGTCTTTGAATTTTTAAAGCATTTTAGAACGCTTATTTCCTCATTTTAAGCTTCTCAGAACACTTTATTTCGCATAGGCATACATAGTAAACTTTAGGGTCACTCTGCGTACCCCCTAATTGACCTATAATTATTTCCTGTGATAGGGTACACTATATCCCTGTAATATAATACGTGGTCCAATTTACAAATTATAGGTCAATATTAAGGTCCGATACCGTGCCGTTAGTTAACATAGAAAAGTGTCTTCGTATTTCCTTGTTTTAATGCACTATTTAAAATATAAATAGTGTACCCCCTAATTGACCTATAATTATTTCCTGTGGTAGTTTACACTATTACCCTGTAATACAATACCTTGTTCAATTTAAATATTATGGGTCAATATTAAGGTTTGATATTGCGCCTTGCGTTAGTTAACCATTGAAAGATGTCTTTGAATTTTTAAAGCATTTTAGAACGCTTATTTCTTCATTTTAAGCTTCTCAGAACACTTTATTTCGCATAGGCATACATAGTAAACTTTAGGGTCACGCTGTGTACCCCCTAATTGACCTATAATTATTTCCTGTGGTAGGGTACACTATTACCCTGTAATATAATAGGTGGTCCAATTTAAAAATTATAGGTCAATATTAAGGTCCGATACCGTGCCGTTAGTTAGCATAGAAAAATGTCTTTGAATTTTTAAAGCATTTTAGAACGCTTATTTCCTCATTTTAAGCTTCTCAGAACACTTTATTTCGCATAGGCATACATAGTAAACTTTAGGGTCACTCTGCGTACCCCCTAATTGACCTATAATTATTTCCTGTGGTAGGGTACACTATAACCCTGTAATATAATACGTGGTCCAATTTACAAATTATAGGTCAATATTAAGGTCCGATACCGTGCCGTTAGTTAACATAGAAAAGTGTCTTCGTATTTCCTTGTTTTAATGCACTATTTAAAATATACATAGTGTACCCCCTAATTGACCTATAATTATTTCCTGTGGTAGGGTACACTATTACCCTGTAATATAATACCTGGTCCAATTTAAATTTTATGGGTCAATATTAAGGTCTGATATTGCGCCTTGCGTTAGTTAACCATTGAAAGATGTCTTTGAATTTTTAAAGCATTTTAGACCGCTTATTTCTTCATTTTAAGCTTCTCAGAACACTCTATTTCGCATAGGCATACATAGTAAAATTTAGAGTCACGCTGTGTACCCCCTAAATGACCTATAATTATTTCCTGTGGTAGGGTACACTATTACCCTGTAATATAATAGGTGGTCCAATTTAAAAATTATAGGTCAATATTAAGGTCCGATACCGTGCCGTTAGTTAGCATAGAAAAATGTCTTTGAATTTTTAAAGCATTTTAGAACGCTTATTTCCTCATTTTAAGCTTCTCAGAACACTTTATTTCGCATAGGCATACATAGTAAACTTTAGGGTCACTCTGCGTACCCCCTAATTGACCTATAATTATTTCCTGTGGTAGGGTACACTATAACCCTGTAATATAATACGTGGTCCAATTTAAAAATTATAGGTCAATATTAATTTCCGATACCGTGCCGTTAGTTAACATAGAAAAGTGTCTTCGTATTTCCTTGTTTTAATGCACTATTTAAAATATACATAGTGTACCCCCTAATTGACCTATAATTATTTTCTGTGGTAGGGTACAATATTACCCTGTAATATAATACCTGGTCCAATTTAAATATTATGGGTCAATATTAAGGTCTGATATTGCGCCTTGCGTTAGTTAACCATTGAAAGATGTCTTTGAATTTTTAAAGCATTTTTGAACGCTTATTTCTTCATTTTAAGCATCTCAGAACACTCTATTTCGCATAGGCATACATAGTAAAATTTAGGGTCACGCTGTGTACCCCCTAAATGACCTATAATTATTTCCTGCGGTAGGGTACATTATTACCCTGTAATATAATACGTGATCCAATTTAAAAATTATAAGTCAATATTAAGGTCCGATACCGTGCCGTTAGTTAACATAGAAAAATGTCTTTGAATTTTTAAAGCATTTTAGAACGCTTATTTCCTCATTTTAAGCTTCTCAGAACACTTTATTTCGCATAGGCATACATAGTAAAATTTAGGGTCACGCTGTGTACCCCCTAAATGACCTATAATTAATTCCTGTGGTAGGGTACACTATTACCCTGTAATATAATACGTGGTCCAATGTAAAAATTATAGGTCAATATTAAGTTCCGATACCGTGCCGTTAGTTAACATTGAAAAATGTCTTCGTATTCCCTTGTTTTAATGCACTATTTAAAATATACATAGTGTACCCCCTAATTGACCTATAATTATTTCCTGTGGTAGGGTACACTATTACCCTGTAATACAATACCTTGTTCAATTTAAATATTATGGGTCAATATTAAGGTTTGATATTGCGCCTTGCGTTAGTTAACCATTGAAAGATGTCTTTGAATTTTTAAAGCATTTTAGAACGCTTATTTCTTCATTTTAAGCTTCTCAGAACACTTTATTTCGCATAGGCATACATAGTAAACTTTAGGGTCACGCTGTGTACTCCCTAATTGACCTATAATTATTTCCTGTGGTAGGGTACACTATTACCCTGTAATATAATAGGTGGTCCAATTTAAAAATTATAGGTCAATATTAAGGTCCGATACCGTGCCGTTAGTTAGCATAGAAAAATGTCTTTGAATTTTAAAAGCATTTTAGAACGCTTATTTCCTCATTTTAAGCTTCTCAGAACACTTTATTTCGCATAGGCATACATAGTAAACTTTAGGGTCACACTGTGTACCCCCTAATTGACCTATAATTATTTCCTGTGGTAGGGTACACTATTACCCTGTAATATAATACGTGGTCCAATTTAAAAATTATGGGTCAATATTAAGGTCCGATACCGTGCCATTAGTTAACATAGAAAAGTGTCTTCGTATTTCCTTGTTTTAATGCACAATTTAAAATATACATAGTGTACCCCCTAATTGACCTATAATTATTTCCTGTGGTAGGGTACACTATTACCCTGTAATATAATACCTGGTCCAATTTAAATATTATGGGTCAATATTAAGGTCTGATATTGCGCCTTGCGCTAGTTAACCATTGAAAGATGTCTTTGAATTTTTAAAGCATTTTAGAACGCTTATTTCTTCATTTTAAGCTTCTCAGAACACTCTATTTCGCATAAGCATACATAGTAAAATTTAGGGTCACGCTGTGTACCCCCTAAATGACCTATAAATATTTCCTGTGGTAGGGTACACTATTACCCTGTAATATAATACGTGGTCCAATTTAAAAATTATAGGTCAATATTAAGGTCCGATACCGTGCCGTTAGTTAACATAGAAAAATGTCTTTGAATTTTTAAAGCATTTTAGAACGCTTATTTCCTCATTTTAAGCTTCTCAGAACACTTTATTTCGCATAGCCATACATAGTAAAATTTAGGGTCACGCTGTGTACCCCCTAAATGACCTATAATTAATTCCTGTGGTAGGGTACACTATTACCCTGTAATATAATACGTGGTCCAATGTAAAAATTATAGGTCAATATTAAGTTCCGATACCGTGCCGTTAGTTAACATTGAAAAATGTCTTCGTATTTCCTTGTTTTAATGCACTATTTAAAATATACATAGTGTACCCCCTAATTGACCTATAATTATTTCCTGTGGTAGGGTACACTATTACCCTGTAATACAATACCTTGTTCAATTTAAATATTATGGGTCAATATTAAGGTTTGATATTGCGCCTTGCGTTAGTTAACCATTGAAAGATGTCTTTGAATTTTTAAAGCATTTTAGACCGCTTATTTCTTCATTTTAAGCTTCTCAGAACACTCTATTTCGCATAGGCATACATAGTAAAATTTAGGGTCACGCTGTGTACCCCCTAAATGACCTATAATTATTTCCTGTGGTAGGGTACACTATTACCCTGTAATATAATACGTGGTCCAATTTAAAAATTATAGGTCAATATTAAGTTCCGATACCGTGCCGTTAGTTAACATTGAAAAATGTCTTCGTATTTCCTTGTTTTAATGCACTATTTAAAATACACATAGTGTACCCCCTAATTGACCTATAATTATTTCCTGTGGTAGGGTACACTATTACCCTGTAATACAATACCTGGTTCAATTTAAATATTATGGGTCAATATTAAGGTTTGATATTGCGCCTTGCGTTAGTTAACCATTGAAAGATGTCTTTGAATTTTTAAAGCATTTTAGAACGCTTATTTCTTCATTTTAAGCTTCTCAGAACACTTTATTTCGCATAGGCATACATAGTAAACTTTAGGGTCACGCTGTGTACCTTCTAATTGACCTATAATTATTTCCTGTGGTAGGGTACACTATTACCCTGTAATATAATAGGTGGTCCAATTTAAAAATTATAGGTCAATATTAAGGTCCGATACCGTGCCGTTAGTTAGCATAGAAAAATGTCTTTGAATTTTTAAAGCATTTTAGAACGCTTATTTCCTCATTTTAAGCTTCTCAGAACACTTTATTTCGCATAGGCATACATAGTAAACTTTAGGGTCACTCTGCGTACCCCCTAATTGACATATAATTATTTCCTGTGGTAGGGTACACTATAACCCTGTAATATAATACGTGGTCCAATTTAAAAATTATAGGTCAATATTAATTTCCGATACCGTGCCGTTAGTTAACATAGAAAAGTGTCTTCGTATTTCCTTGTTTTAATGCACTATTTAAAATATACATAGTGTACCCCCTAATTGACCTATAATTATTTCCTGTGGTAGGGTACACTATTACCCTGTAATATAATACCTGGTCCAATTTAAATATTATGGGTCAATATTAAGGTCTGATATTGCGCCTTGCGTTAGTTAACCATTGAAAGATGTCTTTGAATTTTTAAAGCATTTTTGAACGCTTATTTCTTCATTTTAAGCATCTCAGAACACTCTATTTCGCATAGGCATACATAGTAAAATTTAGGGTCACGCTGTGTACCCCCTAAATGACCTATAATTATTTCCTGCGGTAGGGTACATTATTACCCTGTAATATAATACGTGGTCCAATTTAAAAATTATAAGTCAATATTAAGGTCCGATACCGTGCCGTTAGTTAACATAGAAAAATGTCTTTGAATTTTTAAAGCATTTTAGAACGCTTATTTCCTCATTTTAAGCTTCTCAGAACACTTTATTTCGCATAGGCATACATAGTAAAATTTAGGGTCACGCTGTGTACCCCCTAAATGACCTATAATTAATTCCTGTGGTAGGGTACACTATTACCCTGTAATATAATACGTGGTCCAATTTAAAAATTATGGGTCAATATTAAGGTCCGATACCGTGCCGTTAGTTAACATAGAAAAGTGTCTTCGTATTTCCTTGTTTTAATGCACAATTTAAAATATACATAGTGTACCCCCTAATTGACCTATAATTATTTCCTGTGGTAGGGTACACTATTACCCTGTAATATAATACCTGGTCCAATTTAAATATTATGGGTCAATATTAAGGTCTGATATTGCGCCTTGCGCTAGTTAACCATTGAAAGATGTCTTTGAATTTTTAAAGTATTTTAGAACGCTTATTTCTTCATTTTAAGCTTCTCAGAACACTCTATTTCGCATAAGCATACATAGTAAAATTTAGGGTCACGCTGTGTACCCCCTAAATGACCTATAAATATTTCCTGTGGTAGGGTACACTATTACCCTGTAATATAATACGTGGTCCAATTTAAAAATTATAGGTCAATATTAAGGTCCGATACCGTGCCGTTAGTTAGCATAGAAAAATGTCTTTGAATTTTTAAAGCATTTTAGAACGCTTATTTCCTCATTTTAAGCTTCTCAGAACACTTTATTTCGCATAGGCATACATAGTAAACTTTAGGGTCACTCTGCGTACCCCCTAATTGACCTATAATTATTTCCTGTGGTAGGGTACACTATAACCCTGTAATATAATACGTGGTCCAATTTAAAAATTATAGATCAATATTAAGGTCCGATACCGTGCCGTTAGTTAACATAGAAAAGTGTCTTCGTATTTCCTTGTTTTAATGCACTATTTAAAATATACATAGTGTACCCCCTAATTGACCTTTAATTATTTCCTGTTTAAGGGTACACTATTACTCTGTAATATAATACCTGGTCCAATTTAAATATTATGGGTCAATATTAAGGTCTGATATTGCGCCTTGCGTTAGTTAACCATTGAAAGATGTCTTTGAATTTTTAAAGCATTTTTGAACGCTTATTTCTTCATTTTAAGCATCTCAGAACACTCTATTTCGCATAGGCATACATAGTAAAATTTAGGGTCACGCTGTGTACCCCCTAAATGACCTATAATTATTTCCTGCGGTAGGGTACATTATTACCCTGTAATATAATACGTGGTCCAATTTAAAAATTATAAGTCAATATTAAGGTCCGATACCGTGCCGTTAGTTAACATAGAAAAATGTCTTTGAATTTTTAAAGCATTTTAGAACGCTTATTTCCTCATTTTAAGCTTCTCAGAACACTTTATTTCGCATAGGCATACATAGTAAACTTTAGGGTCACACTGTGTACCCCCTAATTGACCTATAATTATTTCCTGTGGTAGGGTACACTATTACCCTGTAATATAATACGTGGTCCAATTTAAAAATTATGGGTCAATATTAAGGTCCGATACCGTGCCATTAGTTAACATAGAAAAGTGTCTTCGTATTTCCTTGTTTTAATGCACAATTTAAAATATACATAGTGTACCCCCTAATTGACCTATAATTATTTCCTGTGGTAGGGTACACTATTACCCTGTAATATAATACCTGGTCCAATTTAAATATTATGGGTCAATATTAAGGTCTGATATTGCGCCTTGCGCTAGTTAACCATTGAAAGATGTCTTTGAATTTTTAAAGCATTTTAGAACGCTTATTTCTTCATTTTAAGCATCTCAGAACACTCTATTTCGCATAGGCATACATAGTAAAATTTAGGGTCACGCTGTGTACCCCCTAAATGACCTATAATTATTTCCTGCGGTAGGGTACATTATTACCCTGTAATATAATACGTGGTCCAATTTAAAAATTATAAGTCAATATTAAGGTCCGATACCGTGCCGTTAGTTAACATAGAAAAATGTCTTTGAATTTTTAAAGCATTTTAGAACGCTTATTTCCTCATTTTAAGCTTCTCAGAACACTTTATTTCGCATAGGCATACATAGTAAACTTTAGGGTCACACTGTGTACCCCCTAATTGACCTATAATTATTTCCTGTGGTAGGGTACACTATTACCCTGTAATATAATACGTGGTCCAATTTAAAAATTATGGGTCAATATTAAGGTCCGATACCGTGCCATTAGTTAACATAGAAAAGTGTCTTCGTATTTCCTTGTTTTAATGCACAATTTAAAATATACATAGTGTACCCCCTAATTGACCTATAATTATTTCCTGTGGTAGGGTACACTATTACCCTGTAATATAATACCTGGTCCAATTTAAATATTATGGGTCAATATTAAGGTCTGATATTGCGCCTTGCGCTAGTTAACCATTGAAAGATGTCTTTGAATTTTTAAAGCATTTTAGAACGCTTATTTCTTCATTTTAAGCTTCTCAGAACACTCTATTTCGCATAAGCATACATAGTAAAATTTAGGGTCACGCTGTGTACCCCCTAAATGACCTATAAATATTTCCTGTGGTAGGGTACACTATTACCCTGTAATATAATACGTGGTCCAATTTAAAAATTATAGGTCAATATTAAGGTCCGATACCGTGCCGTTAGTTAACATAGAAAAATGTCTTTGAATTTTTAAAGCATTTTAGAACGCTTATTTCCTCATTTTAAGCTTCTCAGAACACTTTATTTCGCATAGCCATACATAGTAAAATTTAGGGTCACGCTGTGTACCCCCTAAATGACCTATAATTAATTCCTGTGGTAGGGTACACTATTACCCTGTAATATAATACGTGGTCCAATGTAAAAATTATAGGTCAATATTAAGTTCCGATACCGTGCCGTTAGTTAACATTGAAAAATGTCTTCGTATTTCCTTGTTTTAATGCACTATTTAAAATATACATAGTGTACCCCCTAATTGACCTATAATTATTTCCTGTGGTAGGGTACACTATTACCCTGTAATACAATACCTTGTTCAATTTAAATATTATGGGTCAATATTAAGGTTTGATATTGCGCCTTGCGTTAGTTAACCATTGAAAGATGTCTTTGAATTTTTAAAGCATTTTAGACCGCTTATTTCTTCATTTTAAGCTTCTCAGAACACTCTATTTCGCATAGGCATACATAGTAAAATTTAGGGTCACGCTGTGTACCCCCTAAATGACCTATAATTATTTCCTGTGGTAGGGTACACTATTACCCTGTAATATAATACGTGGTCCAATTTAAAAATTATAGGTCAATATTAAGTTCCGATACCGTGCCGTTAGTTAACATTGAAAAATGTCTTCGTATTTCCTTGTTTTAATGCACTATTTAAAATACACATAGTGTACCCCCTAATTGACCTATAATTATTTCCTGTGGTAGGGTACACTATTACCCTGTAATACAATACCTGGTTCAATTTAAATATTATGGGTCAATATTAAGGTTTGATATTGCGCCTTGCGTTAGTTAACCATTGAAAGATGTCTTTGAATTTTTAAAGCATTTTAGAACGCTTATTTCTTCATTTTAAGCTTCTCAGAACACTTTATTTCGCATAGGCATACATAGTAAACTTTAGGGTCACGCTGTGTACCTTCTAATTGACCTATAATTATTTCCTGTGGTAGGGTACACTATTACCCTGTAATATAATAGGTGGTCCAATTTAAAAATTATAGGTCAATATTAAGGTCCGATACCGTGCCGTTAGTTAGCATAGAAAAATGTCTTTGAATTTTTAAAGCATTTTAGAACGCTTATTTCCTCATTTTAAGCTTCTCAGAACACTTTATTTCGCATAGGCATACATAGTAAACTTTAGGGTCACTCTGCGTACCCCCTAATTGACCTATAATTATTTCCTGTGGTAGGGTACACTATAACCCTGTAATATAATACGTGGTCCAATTTAAAAATTATAGGTCAATATTAATTTCCGATACCGTGCCGTTAGTTAACATAGAAAAGTGTCTTCGTATTTCCTTGTTTTAATGCACTATTTAAAATATACATAGTGTACCCCCTAATTGACCTATAATTATTTCCTGTGGTAGGGTACACTATTACCCTGTAATATAATACCTGGTCCAATTTAAATATTATGGGTCAATATTAAGGTCTGATATTGCGCCTTGCGTTAGTTAACCATTGAAAGATGTCTTTGAATTTTTAAAGCATTTTTGAACGCTTATTTCTTCATTTTAAGCATCTCAGAACACTCTATTTCGCATAGGCATACATAGTAAAATTTAGGGTCACGCTGTGTACCCCCTAAATGACCTATAATTATTTCCTGCGGTAGGGTACATTATTACCCTGTAATATAATACGTGGTCCAATTTAAAAATTATAAGTCAATATTAAGGTCCGATACCGTGCCGTTAGTTAACATAGAAAAATGTCTTTGAATTTTTAAAGCATTTTAGAACGCTTATTTCCTCATTTTAAGCTTCTCAGAACACTTTATTTCGCATAGGCATACATAGTAAAATTTAGGGTCACGCTGTGTACCCCCTAAATGACCTATAATTAATTCCTGTGGTAGGGTACACTATTACCCTGTAATATAATACGTGGTCCAATTTAAAAATTATGGGTCAATATTAAGGTCCGATACCGTGCCGTTAGTTAACATAGAAAAGTGTCTTCGTATTTCCTTGTTTTAATGCACAATTTAAAATATACATAGTGTACCCCCTAATTGACCTATAATTATTTCCTGTGGTAGGGTACACTATTACCCTGTAATATAATACCTGGTCCAATTTAAATATTATGGGTCAATATTAAGGTCTGATATTGCGCCTTGCGCTAGTTAACCATTGAAAGATGTCTTTGAATTTTTAAAGCATTTTAGAACGCTTATTTCTTCATTTTAAGCTTCTCAGAACACTCTATTTCGCATAAGCATACATAGTAAAATTTAGGGTCACGCTGTGTACCCCCTAAATGACCTATAAATATTTCCTGTGGTAGGGTACACTATTACCCTGTAATATAATACGTGGTCCAATTTAAAAATTATAGGTCAATATTAAGGTCCGATACCGTGCCGTTAGTTAGCATAGAAAAATGTCTTTGAATTTTTAAAGCATTTTAGAACGCTTATTTCCTCATTTTAAGCTTCTCAGAACACTTTATTTCGCATAGGCATACATAGTAAACTTTAGGGTCACTCTGCGTACCCCCTAATTGACCTATAATTATTTCCTGTGGTAGGGTACACTATAACCCTGTAATATAATACGTGGTCCAATTTAAAAATTATAGATCAATATTAAGGTCCGATACCGTGCCGTTAGTTAACATAGAAAAGTGTCTTCGTATTTCCTTGTTTTAATGCACTATTTAAAATATACATAGTGTACCCCCTAATTGACCTTTAATTATTTCCTGTTTAAGGGTACACTATTACTCTGTAATATAATACCTGGTCCAATTTAAATATTATGGGTCAATATTAAGGTCTGATATTGCGCCTTGCGTTAGTTAACCATTGAAAGATGTCTTTGAATTTTTAAAGCATTTTTGAACGCTTATTTCTTCATTTTAAGCATCTCAGAACACTCTATTTCGCATAGGCATACATAGTAAAATTTAGGGTCACGCTGTGTACCCCCTAAATGACCTATAATTATTTCCTGCGGTAGGGTACATTATTACCCTGTAATATAATACGTGGTCCAATTTAAAAATTATAAGTCAATATTAAGGTCCGATACCGTGCCGTTAGTTAACATAGAAAAATGTCTTTGAATTTTTAAAGCATTTTAGAACGCTTATTTCCTAATTTTAAGCTTCTCAGAACACTTTATTTCGCATAGGCATACATAGTAAAATTTAGGGTCACGCTGTGTACCCCCTAAATGACCTATAATTAATTCCTGTGGTAGGGTACACTATTACCCTGTAATATAATACGTGGTCCAATGTAAAAATTATAGGTCAATATTAAGTTCCGATACCGTGCCGTTAGTTAACATTGAAAAATGTCTTCGTATTCCCTTGTTTTAATGCACTATTTAAAATATACATAGTGTACCCCCTAATTGACCTATAATTATTTCCTGTGGTAGGGTACACTATTACCCTGTAATACAATACCTTGTTCAATTTAAATATTATGGGTCAATATTAAGGTTTGATATTGCGCCTTGCGTTAGTTAACCATTGAAAGATGTCTTTGAATTTTTAAAGCATTTTAGAACGCTTATTTCTTCATTTTAAGCTTCTCAGAACACTTTATTTCGCATAGGCATACATAGTAAACTTTAGGGTCACGCTGTGTACTCCCTAATTGACCTATAATTATTTCCTGTGGTAGGGTACACTATTACCCTGTAATATAATAGGTGGTCCAATTTAAAAATTATAGGTCAATATTAAGGTCCGATACCGTGCCGTTAGTTAGCATAGAAAAATGTCTTTGAATTTTAAAAGCATTTTAGAACGCTTATTTCCTCATTTTAAGCTTCTCAGAACACTTTATTTCGCATAGGCATACATAGTAAACTTTAGGGTCACACTGTGTACCCCCTAATTGACCTATAATTATTTCCTGTGGTAGGGTACACTATTACCCTGTAATATAATACGTGGTCCAATTTAAAAATTATGGGTCAATATTAAGGTCCGATACCGTGCCGTTAGTTAACATAGAAAAGTGTCTTCGTATTTCCTTGTTTTAATGCACAATTTAAAATATACATAGTGTACCCCCTAATTGACCTATAATTATTTCCTGTGGTAGGGTACACTATTACCCTGTAATATAATACCTGGTCCAATTTAAATATTATGGGTCAATATTAAGGTCTGATATTGCGCCTTGCGCTAGTTAACCATTGAAAGATGTCTTTGAATTTTTAAAGCATTTTAGAACGCTTATTTCTTCATTTTAAGCTTCTCAGAACACTCTATTTCGCATAAGCATACATAGTAAAATTTAGGGTCACGCTGTGTACCCCCTAAATGACCTATAAATATTTCCTGTGGTAGGGTACACTATTACCCTGTAATATAATACGTGGTCCAATTTAAAAATTATAGGTCTATATTAAGGTCCGATACCGTGCCGTTAGTTAGCATAGAAAAATGTCTTTGAATTTTTAAAGCATTTTAGAACGCTTATTTCCTCATTTTAAGCTTCTCAGAACACTTTATTTCGCATAGGCATACATAGTAAACTTTAGGGTCACTCTGCGTACCCCCTAATTGACCTATAATTATTTCCTGTGGTAGGGTACACTATAACCCTGTAATATAATACGTGGTCCAATTTAAAAATTATAGATCAATATTAAGGTCCGATACCGTGCCGTTAGTTAACATAGAAAAGTGTCTTCGTATTTCCTTGTTTTAATGCACTATTTAAAATATACATAGTGTACCCCCTAATTGACCTATAATTATTTCCTGTTTAAGGGTACACTATTACTCTGTAATATAATACCTGGTCCAATTTAAATATTATGGGTCAATATTAAGGTCTGATATTGCGCCTTGCGTTAGTTAACCATTGAAAGATGTCTTTGAATTTTTAAAGCATTTTAGAACGCTTATTTCTTCATTTTAAGCATCTCAGAACACTCTATTTCGCATAGGCATGCATAGTAAAATTTAGGGTCACGCTGTGTACCCCCTAAATGACCTATAATTATTTCCTGTGGTAGGGTACATTATTACCCTGTAATATAATACGTGGTCCAATTTAAAAATTATAGGTCAATATTAAGGTCCGATACCGTGCCGTTAGTTAACATAGAAAAATGTCTTTGAATTTTTAAAGCATTTTAGAACGCTTATTTCCTCATTTTAAGCTTCTCAGAACACTTTATTTCGCATAGCCATACATAGTAAAATTTAGGGTCACGCTGTGTACCCCCTAAATGACCTATAATTAATTCCTGTGGTAGGGTACACTATTACCCTGTAATATAATACGTGGTCCAATGTAAAAATTATAGGTCAATATTAAGTTCCTAAACCGTGCCGTTAGTTAACATTGAAAAATGTCTTCGTATTTCCTTGTTTTAATGCACTATTTAAAATATACATAGTGTACCCCCTAATTGACCTATAATTATTTCCTGTGGTAGGGTACACTATTACCCTGTAATACAATACCTTGTTCAATTTAAATATTATGGGTCAATATTAAGGTTTGATATTGCGCCTTGCGTTAGTTAACCATTGAAAGATGTCTTTGAATTTTTAAAGCATTTTAGAACGCTTATTTCTTCATTTTAAGCTTCTCAGAACACTTTATTTCGCATAGGCATACATAGTAAACTTTAGGGTCACGCTGTGTACCCCCTAATTGACCTATAATTATTTCCTGTGGTAGGGTACACTATTACCCTGTAATATAATAGGTGGTCCAATTTAAAAATTATAGGTCAATATTAAGGTCCGATACCGTGCCGTTAGTTAGCATAGAAAAATATCTTTGAATTTTAAAAGCATTTTAGAACGCTTATTTCCTCATTTTAAGCTTCTCAGAACACTTTATTTCGCATAGGCATACATAGTAAACTTTAGGGTCACACTGTGTACCCCCTAATTGACCTATAATTATTTCCTGTGGTAGGGTACACTATTACCCTGTAATATAATACGTGGTCCAATTTAAAAATTATGGGTCAATATTAAGGTCCGATACCGTGCCGTTAGTTAACATAGAAAAGTGTCTTCGTATTTCCTTGTTTTAATGCACAATTTAAAATATACATAGTGTACCCCCTAATTGACCTATAATTATTTCCTGTGGTAGGGTACACTATTACCCTGTAATATAATACCTGGTCCAATTTAAATATTATGGGTCAATATTAAGGTCTGATATTGCGCCTTGCGCTAGTTAACCATTGAAAGATGTCTTTGAATTTTTAAAGCATTTTAGAACGCTTATTTCTTCATTTTAAGCTTCTCAGAACTCTCTATTTCGCATAAGCATACATAGTAAAATTTAGGGTCACGCTGTGTACCCCCTAAATGACCTATAAATATTTCCTGTGGTAGGGTACACTATTACCCTGTAATATAATACGTGGTCCAATTTAAAAATTATAGGTCAATATTAAGGTCCGATACCGTGCCGTTAGTTAGCATAGAAAAATGTCTTTGAATTTTTAAAGCATTTTAGAACGCTTATTTCCTCATTTTAAGCTTCTCAGAACACTTTATTTCGCATAGGCATACATAGTAAACTTTAGGGTCACTCTGCGTACCCCCTAATTGACCTATAATTATTTCCTGTGGTAGGGTACACTATAACCCTGTAATATAATACGTGGTCCAATTTAAAAATTATAGGTCAATATTAAGGTCCGATACCGTGCCGTTAGTTAACATAGAAAAGTGTCTTCGTATTTCCTTGTTTTAATGCACTATTTAAAATATACATAGTGTACCCCCTAATTGACCTATAATTATTTCCTGTGGAAGGGTACACTAATACCCTGTAATATAATACCTGGTCCAATTTAAATATTATGGGTCAATATTAAGGTCTGATATTGCGCCTTGCGCTAGTTAACCATTGAAAGATGTCTTTGAATTTTTAAAGCATTTTAGAACGCTTATTTCTTCATTTTAAGCTTCTCAGAACACTTTATTTCGCATAGGCATACATAGTAAAATTTAGGGTCACGCTGTGTACCCCCTAAATGACCTATAATTATTTCCTGTGGTAGGGCACACTATTACCCTGTAATATAATACGTGGTCCAATTTAAAAATTATAGGTCAATATTAAGGTCCGATACCGTGCCGTTAGTTAACATAGAAAAATGTCTTTGAATTTGTAAAGCATTTTAGAACGCTTATTTCCTCATTTTAAGCTTCTCAGAACACTTTATTTCGCATAGGCATACATAGTAAACTTTAGGGTCACTCTGTGTACCCCCTAATTGACCTATAATTATTTCCTGTGGTAGGGTACACTATAACCCTGTAATATAATACGTGGTCCAGTTTAAAAATTATAGGTCAATATTAAGGTCCGATACCGTGCCGTTCGTTAACATAGAAAAGTGTCTTCGTATTTCCTTGTTTTAATGCACTATTTAAAATATACATAGTGTATCCCCTAATTGACCTATAATTATTTCCTGTGGTAGGGTACACTATTACCCTGTAATATAATACCTGGTCCAATTCAAATATTATGGGTCAATATTAAGGTCTGATATTGCGCCTTGCGTTAGTTAACCATTGAAAGATGTCTTTGAATTTTTAAAGCATTTTAGAACGCTTATTTCTTCATTTTAAGCATCTCAGAACACTCTATTTCGCATAGGCATATATAGTAAACTTTAGGGTCACTCTGTGTACCCCCTAATTGACCTATAATTATTTCCTGTGGTAGGGTACACTATAACCCTGTAATATAATACGTGGTCAAATTTAAAAATTATAGGTCAATATTAAGGTCCGATACCGTGCCGTTAGTTAACATAGAAAAGTGTCTTCGTATTTCCTTGTTTTAATGCACTATTTAAAATATACATAGTGTACCCCCTAATTGACCTATAATTATTTCCTGTGGTAGGGTACACTATTACCCTGTAATATAATACCTGGTCCAATTTAAATATTATGGGTCAATATTAAGGTCTGATATTGCGCCTTGCGTTAGTTAACCATTGAAAGAGGTCTTTGAATTTTTAAAGCATTTTAGAACGCTTATTTCTTCATTTTAAGCTTCTCAGAACACTTTATTTCGCATAGGCATACATAGTAAACTTTATGGTCACGCTGTGTACCCCCTAATTGACCTATAATTATTTCCTGTGGTAGGATACACTATAACCCTGTAATATAATACGTGGTCCAATTTAAAAATTATAGGTCAATATTAAGGTCCGATACCGTGCCGTTAGTTAACATAGAAAAGTGTCTTCGTATTTCCTTGTTTTAATGCACTATTTAAAATATACATAGTGTACCCCCTAATTGACCTATAATTATTTCCTGTGGAAGGGTACACTATTACCCTGTAATATAATACCTGGTCCAATTTAAATATTATGGGTCAATATTAAGGTCTGATATTGCGCCTTGCGTTAGTTAACCATTGAAAGATGTCTTTGAATTTTTAAAGCATTTTTGAACGCTTATTTCTTCATTTTAAGCATCTCAGAACACTCTATTTCGCATAGGCATGCATAGTAAAATTTAGGGTCACGCTGTGTACCCCCTAAATGACCTATAAATATTTCCTGTGGTAGGGTACACTATTACCCTGTAATATAATACGTGGTCCAATTTAAAAATTATAGGTCAATATTAAGGTCCGATACCGTGCCGTTAGTTAACATAGAAAAGTGTCTTCGTATTTCCTTGTTTTAATGCACTATTTAAAATATACATAGTGTACCCCCTAATTGACCTATAATTATTTCCTGTGGAAGGGTACACTATTACCCTGTAATATAATACCTGGTCCAATTTAAATATTATGGGTCAATATTAAGGTCTGATATTGCGCCTAGCGTTAGTTAACCATTGAAAGATGTCTTTGAATTTTTAAAGCATTTTAGAATGCTTATTTCTTCATTTTAAGCTTCTCAGAACACTTTATTTCGCATAGGCATACATAGTAAACTTTATGGTCACGCTGTGTACCCCCTAATTGACCTATAATTATTCCCTGTGGTAGGATACACTATAACCCTGTAATATAATACGTGGTCCAATTTAAAAATTATAGGTCAATATTAAGGTCCGATACCGTGCCGTTAGTTAACATAGAAAAGTGTCTTCTTATTTCCTTGTTTTAATGCACTGTTTAAAATATACATAGTGTACCCCCTAATTGACCTATAATTATTTCCTGTGGAAGGGTACACTATTACCCTGTAATATAATACCTGGTCCAATTTAAATATTATGGGTCAATATTAAGGTCTGATATTGCGCCTTGCGTTAGTTAACCATTGAAAGATGTCTTTGAATTTTTAAAGCATTTTTGAACGCTTATTTCTTCATTTTAAGCATCTCAGAACACTCTATTTCGCATAGGCATACATAGTAAAATTTAGGGTCACGCTGTGTACCCCCTAAATGACCTATAATTAATTCCTGTGGTAGGGTACACTATTACCCTGTAATATAATACGTGGTCCAATGTAAAAATTATAGGTCAATATTAAGTTCCGATACCGTGCTGTTAGTTAACATTGAAAAATGTCGTCGTATTTCCTTGTTTTAATGCACTATTTAAAATATACATAGTGTACCCCCTAATTGACCTATAATTATTTCCTGTGGTAGGGTACACTATTACCCGGTAATACAATACCTTGTTCAATTTAAATATTATGGGTCAATATTAAGGTTTGATATTGCGCCTTGCGTTTGTTAACCATTGAAAGATGTCTTTGAATTTTTAAAGCATTTTAGAACGCTTATTTCTTCATTTTAAGCTTCTCAGAACACTTTATTTCGCATAGGCATACATAGTAAACTTTAGGGTCACGCTGTGTACCCCCTAATTGACCTATAATTATTTCCTGTGGTAGGGTACACTATTACCCTGTAATATAATAGGTGGTCCAATTTAAAAATTATAGGTCAATATTAAGGTCCGATACCGTGCCGTTAGTTAGCATAGAAAAATGTCTTTGAATTTTTAAAGCATTTTAGAACGCTTATTTCCTCATTTTAAGCTTCTCAGAACACTTTATTTCGCATAGGCATACATAGTAAACTTTAGGGTCACTCTGCGTACCCCCTAATTGACCTATAATTATTTCCTGTGGTAGGGTACACTATAACCCTGTAATATAATACGTGGTCCAATTTAAAAATTATAGGTCAATATTAAGGTCCGATACCGTGCCGTTAGTTAACATAGAAAAGTGTCTTCGTATTTCCTTGTTTTAATGCACTATTTAAAATATACATAGTGTACCCCCTAATTGACCTATAATTATTTCCTGTGGAAGGGTACACTAATACCCTGTAATATAATACCTGGTCCAATTTAAATATTATGGGTCAATATTAAGGTCTGATATTGCGCCTTGCGTTAGTTAACCATTGAAAGATGTCTTTGAATTTTTAAAGCATTTTAGAACGCTTATTTCTTCATTTTAAGCTTCTCAGAACACTCTATTTCGCATAGGCATACATAGTAAATTTTAGGGTCATGCTGTGTACCACCTAATTGACCTATAATTATTTCCAGTGGTAAGGTACACTATTACCCTGTAATATAATACGTGGTACAATTTAAAAATTATAGGTCAATATTAAGGTCCGATACCGTGCCGTTAGTTAACATAGAAAAGTGTCTTCGTATTTCCTTGTTTTAATGCACTATTTAAAATATACATAGTGTACCCCCTAATTGACCTATAATTATTTCCTGTGGTAGGGTGCACTATTACCCTGTAATATAATACCTGGTCCAATTTAAATATTATGGGTCAATATTAAGGTCTGATATTGCGCCTTGCGCTAGTTAACCATTGAAAGATGTCTTTGAATTTTTAAAGCATTTTAGAACGCTTATTTCTTCATTTTAAGCTTCTCAGAACACTTTATTTCGCATAGGCATACATAGTAAAATTTAGGGTCACGCTGTGTACCCCCTAAATGACCTATAATTATTTCCTGTGGTAGGGTACACTATTACCCTGTAATATAATACGTGGTCCAATTTAAAAATTATAGGTCAATATTAAGGTCCGATACCGTGCCGTTAGTTAACATAGAAAAATGTCTTTGAATTTTTAAAGCATTTTAGAACGCTTATTTCCTCATTTTAAGCTTCTCAGAACACTTTATTTCGCATAGGCATACATAGTAAACTTTAGGGTCACTCTGTGTACCCCCTAATTGACCTATAATTATTTCCTGTGGTAGGGTACACTATAACCCTGTAATATAATACGTGGTCCAGTTTAAAAATTATAGGTCAATATTAAGGTCCGATACCGTGCCGTTAGTTAACATAGAAAAGTGTCTTCGTATTTCCTTGTTTTAATGCACTATTTAAAATATACATAGTGTATCCCCTAATTGACCTATAATTATTTCCTGTGGTAGGGTACACTATTACCCTGTAATATAATACCTGGTCCAATTTAAATATTATGGGTCAATATTAAGGTCTGATATTGCGCCTTGCGTTAGTTAACCATTGAAAGATGTCTTTGAATTTTTAAAGCATTTTTGAACGCTTATTTCTTCATTTTAAGCATCTCAGAACACTCTATTTCGCATAGGCATGCATAGTAAAATTTAGGGTCACGCTGTGTACCCCCTAAATGACCTATAAATATTTCCTGTGGTAGGGTACACTATTACCCTGTAATATAATACGTGGTCCAATTTAAAAATTATAGGTCAATATTAAGGTCCGATACCGTGCCGTTAGTTAACATAGAAAAGTGTCTTCGTATTTCCTTGTTTTAATGCACTATTTAAAATATACATAGTGTACCCCCTAATTGACCTATAATTATTTCCTGTGGAAGGGTACACTATTACCCTGTAATATAATACCTGGTCCAATTTAAATATTATGGGTCAATATTAAGGTCTGATATTGCGCCTAGCGTTAGTTAACCATTGAAAGATGTCTTTGAATTTTTAAAGCATTTTAGAATGCTTATTTCTTCATTTTAAGCTTCTCAGAACACTTTATTTCGCATAGGCATACATAGTAAACTTTATGGTCACGCTGTGTACCCCCTAATTGACCTATAATTATTTCCTGTGGTAGGATACACTATAACCCTGTAATATAATACGTGGTCCAATTTAAAAATTATAGGTCAATATTAAGGTCCGATACCGTGCCGTTAGTTAACATAGAAAAGTGTCTTCTTATTTCCTTGTTTTAATGCACTGTTTAAAATATACATAGTGTACCCCCTAATTGACCTATAATTATTTCCTGTGGAAGGGTACACTATTACCCTGTAATATAATACCTGGTCCAATTTAAATATTATGGGTCAATATTAAGGTCTGATATTGCGCCTTGCGTTAGTTAACCATTGAAAGATGTCTTTGAATTTTTAAAGCATTTTTGAACGCTTATTTCTTCATTTTAAGCATCTCAGAACACTCTATTTCGCATAGGCATACATAGTAAAATTTAGGGTCACGCTGTGTACCCCCTAAATGACCTATAATTAATTCCTGTGGTAGGGTACACTATTACCCTGTAATATAATACGTGGTCCAATGTAAAAATTATAGGTCAATATTAAGTTCCGATACCGTGCTGTTAGTTAACATTGAAAAATGTCGTCGTATTTCCTTGTTTTAATGCACTATTTAAAATATACATAGTGTACCCCCTAATTGACCTATAATTATTTCCTGTGGTAGGGTACACTATTACCCGGTAATACAATACCTTGTTCAATTTAAATATTATGGGTCAATATTAAGGTTTGATATTGCGCCTTGCGTTTGTTAACCATTGAAAGATGTCTTTGAATTTTTAAAGCATTTTAGAACGCTTATTTCTTCATTTTAAGCTTCTCAGAACACTTTATTTCGCATAGGCATACATAGTAAACTTTAGGGTCACGCTGTGTACCCCCTAATTGACCTATAATTATTTCCTGTGGTAGGGTACACTATTACCCTGTAATATAATAGGTGGTCCAATTTAAAAATTATAGGTCAATATTAAGGTCCGATACCGTGCCGTTAGTTAGCATAGAAAAATGTCTTTGAATTTTTAAAGCATTTTAGAACGCTTATTTCCTCATTTTAAGCTTCTCAGAACACTTTATTTCGCATAGGCATACATAGTAAACTTTAGGGTCACTCTGCGTACCCCCTAATTGACCTATAATTATTTCCTGTGGTAGGGTACACTATAACCCTGTAATATAATACGTGGTCCAATTTAAAAATTATAGGTCAATATTAAGGTCCGATACCGTGCCGTTAGTTAACATAGAAAAGTGTCTTCGTATTTCCTTGTTTTAATGCACTATTTAAAATATACATAGTGTACCCCCTAATTGACCTATAATTATTTCCTGTGGAAGGGTACACTAATACCCTGTAATATAATACCTGGTCCAATTTAAATATTATGGGTCAATATTAAGGTCTGATATTGCGCCTTGCGTTAGTTAACCATTGAAAGATGTCTTTGAATTTTTAAAGCATTTTAGAACGCTTATTTCTTCATTTTAAGCTTCTCAGAACACTCTATTTCGCATAGGCATACATAGTAAATTTTAGGGTCATGCTGTGTACCACCTAATTGACCTATAATTATTTCCTGTGGTAGGGTACACTATTACCCTGTAATATAATACGTGGTACAATTTAAAAATTATAGGTCAATATTAAGGTCCGATACCGTGCCGTTAGTTAACATAGAAAAGTGTCTTCGTATTTCCTTGTTTTAATGCACTATTTAAAATATACATAGTGTACCCCCTAATTGACCTATAATTATTTCCTGTGGTAGGGTGCACTATTACCCTGTAATATAATACCTGGTCCAATTTAAATATTATGGGTCAATATTAAGGTCTGATATTGCGCCTTGCGCTAGTTAGCCATTGAAAGATGTCTTTGAATTTTTAAAGCATTTTAGAACGCTTATTTCTTCATTTTAAGCTTCTCAGAACACTTTATTTCGCATAGGCATACATAGTAAAATTTAGGGTCACGCTGTGTACCCCCTAAATGACCTATAATTATTTCCTGTGGTAGGGTACACTATTACCCTGTAATATAATACGTGGTCCAATTTAAAAATTATAGGTCAATATTAAGGTCCGATACCGTGCCGTTAGTTAACATAGAAAAATGTCTTTGAATTTTTAAAGCATTTTAGAACGCTTATTTCCTCATTTTAAGCTTCTCAGAACACTTTATTTCGCATAGGCATACATAGTAAACTTTAGGGTCACTCTGTGTACCCCCTAATTGACCTATAATTATTTCCTGTGGTAGGGTACACTATAACCCTGTAATATAATACGTGGTCCAGTTTAAAAATTATAGGTCAATATTAAGGTCCGATACCGTGCCGTTAGTTAACATAGAAAAGTGTCTTCGTATTTCCTTGTTTTAATGCACTATTTAAAATATACATAGTGTATCCCCTAATTGACCTATAATTATTTCCTGTGGTAGGGTACACTATTACCCTGTAATATAATACCTGGTCCAATTTAAATATTATGGGTCAATATTAAGGTCTGATATTGCGCCTTGCGTTAGTTAACCATTGAAAGATGTCTTTGAATTTTTAAAGCATTTTAGAACGCTTATTTCTTCATTTTAAGCATCTCAGAACACTCTATTTCGCATAGGCATATATAGTAAACTTTAGGGTCACTCTGTGTACCCCCTAATTGACCTATAATTATTTCCTGTGGTAGGGTACACTATAACCCTGTAATATAATACGTGGTACAATTTAAAAATTATAGGTCAATATTAAGGTCCGATACCGTGCCGTTAGTTAACATAGAAAAGTGTCTTCGTATTTCCTTGTTTTAATGCACTATTTAAAATATACATAGTGTACCCCCTAATTGACCTATAATTATTTCCTGTGGTAGGGTGCACTATTACCCTGTAATATAATACCTGGTCCAATTTAAATATTATGGGTCAATATTAAGGTCTGATATTGCGCCTTGCGCTAGTTAACCATTGAAAGATGTCTTTGAATTTTTAAAGCATTTTAGAACGCTTATTTCTTCATTTTAAGCTTCTCAGAACACTTTATTTCGCATAGGCATACATAGTAAAATTTAGGGTCACGCTGTGTACCCCCTAAATGACCTATAATTATTTCCTGTGGTAGGGTACACTATTACCCTGTAATATAATACGTGGTCCAATTTAAAAATTATAGGTCAATATTAAGGTCCGATACCGTGCCGTTAGTTAACATAGAAAAATGTCTTTGAATTTTTAAAGCATTTTAGAACGCTTATTTCCTCATTTTAAGCTTCTCAGAACACTTTATTTCGCATAGGCATACATAGTAAACTTTAGGGTCACTCTGTGTACCCCCTAATTGACCTATAATTATTTCCTGTGGTAGGGTACACTATAACCCTGTAATATAATACGTGGTCCAGTTTAAAAATTATAGGTCAATATTAAGGTCCGATACCGTGCCGTTAGTTAACATAGAAAAGTGTCTTCGTATTTCCTTGTTTTAATGCACTATTTAAAATATACATAGTGTATCCCCTAATTGACCTATAATTATTTCCTGTGGTAGGGTACACTATTACCCTGTAATATAATACCTGGTCCAATTTAAATATTATGGGTCAATATTAAGGTCTGATATTGCGCCTTGCGTTAGTTAACCATTGAAAGATGTCTTTGAATTTTTAAAGCATTTTAGAACGCTTATTTCTTCATTTTAAGCATCTCAGAACACTCTATTTCGCATAGGCATATATAGTAAACTTTAGGGTCACTCTGTGTACCCCCTAATTGACCTATAATTATTTCCTGTGGTAGGGTACACTATAACCCTGTAATATAATACGTGGTCAAATTTAAAAATTATAGGTCAATATTAAGGTCCGATACCGTGCCGTTAGTTAACATAGAAAAGTGTCTTCGTATTTCCTTGTTTTAATGCACTATTTAAAATATACATAGTGTACCCCCTAATTGACCTATAATTATTTCCTGTGGTAGGGTACACTATTACCCTGTAATATAATACCTGGTCCAATTTAAATATTATGGGTCAATATTAAGGTCTGATATTGCGCCTTGCGTTAGTTAACCATTGAAAGATGTCTTTGAATTTTTAAAGCATTTTAGAACGCTTATTTCTTCATTTTAAGCTTCTCAGAACACTTTATTTCGCATAGGCATACATAGTAAACTTTATGGTCACGCTGTGTACCCCCTAATTGACCTATAATTATTTCCTGTGGTAGGATACACTATAACCCTGTAATATAATACGTGGTCCAATTTAAAAATTATAGGTCAATATTAAGGTCCGATACCGTGCCGTTAGTTAACATAGAAAAGTGTCTTCGTATTTCCTTGTTTTAATGCACTATTTAAAATATACATAGTGTACCCCCTAATTGACCTATAATTATTTCCTGTGGAAGGGTACACTAATACCCTGTAATATAATACCTGGTCCAATTTAAATATTATGGGTCAATATTAAGGTCTGATATTGCGCCTTGCGTTAGTTAACCATTGAAAGATGTCTTTGAATTTTTAAAGCATTTTTGAACGCTTATTTCTTCATTTTAAGCATCTCAGAACACTCTATTTCGCATAGGCATACATAGTAAAATTTAGGGTCACGCTGTGTACCCCCTAAATGACCTATAAATATTTCCTGTGGTAGGGTACACTATTACCCTGTAATATAATACGTGGTCCAATTTAAAAATTATAGGTCAATATTAAGGTCCGATACCGTGCCGTTAGTTAACATAGAAAAGTGTCTTCGTATTTCCTTGTTTTAATGCACTATTTAAAATATACATAGTGTACCCCCTAATTGACCTATAATTATTTCCTGTGGAAGGGTACACTATTACCCTGTAATATAATACCTGGTCCAATTTAAATATTATGGGTCAATATTAAGGTCTGATATTGCGCCTAGCGTTAGTTAACCATTGAAAGATGTCTTTGAATTTTTAAAGCATTTTAGAACGCTTATTTCTTCATTTTAAGCTTCTCAGAACACTTTATTTCGCATAGGCATACATAGTAAACTTTATGGTCACGCTGTGTACCCCCTAATTGACCTATAATTATTTCCTGTGGTAGGATACACTATAACCCTGTAATATAATACGTGGTCCAATTTAAAAATTATAGGTCAATATTAAGGTCCGATACCGTGCCGTTAGTTAACATAGAAAAGTGTCTTCGTATTTCCTTGTTTTAATGCACTATTTAAAATATACATAGTGTACCCCCTAATTGACCTATAATTATTTCCTGTGGAAGGGTACACTATTACCCTGTAATATAATACCTGGTCCAATTTAAATATTATGGGTCAATATTAAGGTCTGATATTGCGCCTTGCGTTAGTTAACCATTGAAAGATGTCTTTGAATTTTTAAAGCATTTTTGAACGCTTATTTCTTCATTTTAAGCATCTCAGAACACTCTATTTCGCATAGGCATACATAGTAAAATTTAGGGTCACGCTGTGTACCCCCTAAATGACCTATAATTAATTCCTGTGGTAGGGTACACTATTACCCTGTAATATAATACGTGGTCCAATGTAAAAATTATAGGTCAATATTAAGTTCCGATACCGTGCTGTTAGTTAACATTGAAAAATGTCGTCGTATTTCCTTGTTTTAATGCACTATTTAAAATATACATAGTGTACCCCCTAATTGACCTATAATTATTTCCTGTGGTAGGGTGCACTATTACCCTGTAATATAATACCTGGTCCAATTTAAATATTATGGGTCAATATTAAGGTCTGATATTGCGCCTTGCGCTAGTTAACCATTGAAAGATGTCTTTGAATTTTTAAAGCATTTTAGAACGCTTATTTCTTCATTTTAAGCTTCTCAGAACACTTTATTTCGCATAGGCATACTTAGTAAAATTTAGGGTCACGCTGTGTACCCCCTAAATGACCTATAATTATTTCCTGTGGTAGGGTACACTATTACCCTGTAATATAATACGTGGTCCAATTTAAAAATTATAGGTCAATATTAAGGTCCGATACCGTGCCGTTAGTTAACATAGAAAAATGTCTTTGAATTTTTAAAGCATTTTAGAACGCTTATTTCCTCATTTTAAGCTTCTCAGAACACTTTATTTCGCATAGGCATACATAGTAAACTTTAGGGTCACTCTGTGTACCCCCTAATTGACCTATAATTATTTCCTGTGGTAGGGTACACTATAACCCTGTAATATAATACGTGGTCCAGTTTAAAAATTATAGGTCAATATTAAGGTCCGATACCGTGCCGTTAGTTAACATAGAAAAGTGTCTTCGTATTTCCTTGTTTTAATGCACTATTTAAAATATACATAGTGTATCCCCTAATTGACCTATAATTATTTCCTGTGGTAGGGTACACTATTACCCTGTAATATAATACCTGGTCCAATTTAAATATTATGGGTCAATATTAAGGTCTGATATTGCGCCTTGCGTTAGTTAACCATTGAAAGATGTCTTTGAATTTTTAAAGCATTTTAGAACGCTTATTTCTTCATTTTAAGCATCTCAGAACACTCTATTTCGCATAGGCATATATAGTAAACTTTAGGGTCACTCTGTGTACCCCCTAATTGACCTATAATTATTTCCTGTGGTAGGGTACACTATAACCCTGTAATATAATACGTGGTCAAATTTAAAAATTATAGGTCAATATTAAGGTCCGATACCGTGCCGTTAGTTAACATAGAAAAGTGTCTTCGTATTTCCTTGTTTTAATGCACTATTTAAAATATACATAGTGTACCCCCTAATTGACCTATAATTATTTCCTGTGGTAGGGTACACTATTACCCTGTAATATAATACCTGGTCCAATTTAAATATTATGGGTCAATATTAAGGTCTGATATTGCGCCTTGCGTTAGTTAACCATTGAAAGATGTCTTTGAATTTTTAAAGCATTTTAGAACGCTTATTTCTTCATTTTAAGCTTCTCAGAACACTTTATTTCGCATAGGCATACATAGTAAACTTTATGGTCACGCTGTGTACCCCCTAATGGACCTATAATTATTTCCTGTGGTAGGATACACTATAACCCTGTAATATAATACGTGGTCCAATTTAAATATTATAGGTCAATATTAAGGTCCGATACCGTGCCGTTAGTTAACATAGAAAAGTGTCTTCGTATTTCCTTGTTTTAATGCACTATTTAAAATATACATAGTGTACCCCCTAATTGACCTATAATTATTTCCTGTGGAAGGGTACACTATTACCCTGTAATATAATACCTGGTCCAATTTAAATATTATGGGTCAATATTAAGGTCTGATATTGCGCCTTGCGTTAGTTAACCATTGAAAGATGTCTTTGAATTTTTAAAGCATTTTTGAACGCTTATTTCTTCATTTTAAGCATCTCAGAACACTCTATTTCGCATAGGCATACATAGTAAAATTTAGGGTCACGCTGTGTACCCCCTAAATGACCTATAATTAATTCCTGTGGTAGGGTACACTATTACCCTGTAATATAATACGTGGTCCAATGTAAAAATTATAGGTCAATATTAAGTTCCGATACCGTGCTGTTAGTTAACATTGAAAAATGTCGTCGTATTTCCTTGTTTTAATGCACTATTTAAAATATACATAGTGTACCCCCTAATTGACCTATAATTATTTCCTGTGGTTGGGTACACTATTACCCTGTAATACAATACCTTGTTCAA
This sequence comes from Parasteatoda tepidariorum, assembly GCF_982258835.1. NCBI lineage: Eukaryota > Metazoa > Arthropoda > Arachnida > Araneae > Theridiidae > Parasteatoda > Parasteatoda tepidariorum. The sequence continues at coordinate 388,825 of NW_028257398.1, read as the reverse complement.
TTTAAATATTATGGGTCAATATTAAGGTTTGATATTGCGCCTTGCGTTTGTTAACCATTGAAAGATGTCTTTGAATTTTTAAAGCATTTTAGAACGCTTATTTCTTCATTTTAAGCTTCTCAGAACACTTTATTTCGCATAGGCATACATAGTAAACTTTAGGGTCACGCTGTGTACCCCCTAATTGACCTATAATTATTTACTGTGGTAGGGTACACTATTACCCTGTAATATAATAGGTGGTCCAATTTAAAAATTATAGGTCAATATTAAGGTCCGATACCGTGCCGTTAGTTAACATAGAAAAATGTCTTTGAATTTTTAAAGCATTTTAGAACGCTTATTTCCTCATTTTAAGCTTCTCAGAACACTTTATTTCGCATAGGCATACATAGTAAACTTTAGGGTCACTCTGTGTACCCCCTAATTGACCTATAATTATTTCCTGTGGTAGGGTACACTATAACCCTGTAATATAATACGTGGTCCAGTTTAAAAATTATAGGTCAATATTAAGGTCCGATACCGTGCCGTTAGTTAACATAGAAAAGTGTCTTCGTATTTCCTTGTTTTAATGCACTATTTAAAATATACATAGTGTATCCCCTAATTGACCTATAATTATTTCCTGTGGTAGGGTACACTATTACCCTGTAATATAATACCTGGTCCAATTTAAATATTATGGGTCAATATTAAGGTCTGATATTGCGCCTTGCGTTAGTTAACCATTGAAAGATGTCTTTGAATTTTTAAAGCATTTTAGAACGCTTATTTCTTCATTTTAAGCATCTCAGAACACTCTATTTCGCATAGGCATATATAGTAAACTTTAGGGTCACTCTGTGTACCCCCTAATTGACCTATAATTATTTCCTGTGGTAGGGTACACTATAACCCTGTAATATAATACGTGGTCAAATTTAAAAATTATAGGTCAATATTAAGGTCCGATACCGTGCCGTTAGTTAACATAGAAAAGTGTCTTCGTATTTCCTTGTTTTAATGCACTATTTAAAATATACATAGTGTACCCCCTAATTGACCTATAATTATTTCCTGTGGTAGGGTACACTATTACCCTGTAATATAATACCTGGTCCAATTTAAATATTATGGGTCAATATTAAGGTCTGATATTGCGCCTTGCGTTAGTTAACCATTGAAAGATGTCTTTGAATTTTTAAAGCATTTTAGAACGCTTATTTCTTCATTTTAAGCTTCTCAGAACACTTTATTTCGCATAGGCATACATAGTAAACTTTATGGTCACGCTGTGTACCCCCTAATTGACCTATAATTATTTCCTGTATTAGGATACACTATAACCCTGTAATATAATACGTGGTCCAATTTAAAAATTATAGGTCAATATTAAGGTCCGATACCGTGCCGTTAGTTAACATAGAAAAGTGTCTTCGTATTTCCTTGTTTTAATGCACTATTTAAAATATACATAGTGTACCCCCTAATTGACCTATAATTATTTCCTGTGGAAGGGTACACTATTACCCTGTAATATAATACCTGGTCCAATTTAAATATTATGGGTCAATATTAAGGTCTGATATTGCGCCTTGCGTTAGTTAACCATTGAAAGATGTCTTTGAATTTTTAAAGCATTTTTGAACGCTTATTTCTTCATTTTAAGCATCTCAGAACACTCTATTTCGCATAGGCATACATAGTAAAATTTAGGGTCACGCTGTGTACCCCCTAAATGACCTATAAATATTTCCTGTGGTAGGGTACACTATTACCCTGTAATATAATACGTGGTCCAATTTAAAAATTATAGGTCAATATTAAGGTCCGATACCGTGCCGTTAGTTAACATAGAAAAGTGTCTTCGTATTTCCTTGTTTTAATGCACTATTTAAAATATACATAGTGTACCCCCTAATTGACCTATAATTATTTCCTGTGGAAGGGTACACTATTACCCTGTAATATAATACCTGGTCCAATTTAAATATTATGGGTCAATATTAAGGTCTGATATTGCGCCTAGCGTTAGTTAACCATTGAAAGATGTCTTTGAATTTTTAAAGCATTTTAGAACGCTTATTTCTTCATTTTAAGCTTCTCAGAACACTTTATTTCGCATAGGCATACATAGTAAACTTTATGGTCACGCTGTGTACCCCCTAATTGACCTATAATTATTTCCTGTGGTAGGATACACTATAACCCTGTAATATAATACGTGGTCCAATTTAAAAATTATAGGTCAATATTAAGGTCCGATACCGTGGCGTTAGTTAACATAGAAAAGTGTCTTCGTATTTCCTTGTTTTAATGCACTATTTAAAATATACATAGTGTACCCCCTAATTGACCTATAATAATTTCCTGTGGAAGGGTACACTATTACGCTGTAATATAATACCTGGTCAAATTTAAATATTATGGGTCAATATTAAGGTCTGATATTGCGCCTTGCGTTAGTTAACCATTGAAAGATGTCTTTGAATTTTTAAAGCATTTTTGAACGCTTATTTCTTCATTTTAAGCATCTCAGAACACTCTATTTCGCATAGGCATACATAGTAAAATTTAGGGTCACGCTGTGTACCCCCTAAATGACCTATAATTAATTCCTGTGGTAGGGTACACTATTACCCTGTAATATAATACGTGGTCCAATGTAAAAATTATAGGTCAATATTAAGTTCCGATACCGTGCTGTTAGTTAACATTGAAAAATGTCGTCGTATTTCCTTGTTTTAATGCACTATTTAAAATATACATAGTGTACCCCCTAATTGACCTATAATTATTTCCTGTGGTAGGGTACACTATTACCCTGTAATACAATACCTTGTTCAATTTAAATATTATGGGTCAATATTAAGGTTTGATATTGCGCCTTGCGTTTGTTAACCATTGAAAGATGTCTTTGAATTTTTAAAGCATTTTAGAACGCTTATTTCTTCATTTTAAGCTTCTCAGAACACTTTATTTCGCATAGGCATACATAGTAAACTTTAGGGTCACGCTGTGTACCCCCTAATTGACCTATAATTATTTCCTGTGGTAGGGTACACTATTACCCTGTAATATAATAGGTGGTCCAATTTAAAAATTATAGGTCAATATTAAGGTCCGATACCGTGCCGTTAGTTAGCATAGAAAAATGTCTTTGAATTTTTAAAGCATTTTAGAACGCTTATTTCCTCATTTTAAGCTTCTCAGAACACTTTATTTCGCATAGGCATACATAGTAAACTTTAGGGTCACTCTGCGTACCCCCTAATTGACCTATAATTATTTCCTGTGATAGGGTACACTATAACCCTGTAATATAATACGTGGTCCAATTTATAAATTATAGGTCAAAATTAAGGTCCGATACCGTGCCGTTAGTTAACATAGAAAAGTGTCTTCGTATTTCCTTGTTTTAATGCACTATTTAAAATATAAATAGTGTACCCCCTAATTGACCTATAATTATTTCCTGTGGTAGGGTACACTATTACCCTGTAATACAATACCTTGTTCAATATAAATATTATGGGTCAATATTAAGGTTTGATATTGCGCCTTGCGTTAGTTAACCATTGAAAGATGTCTTTGAATTTTTAAAGCATTTTAGAACGCTTATTTCTTCATTTTAAGCTTCTCAGAACACTTTATTTCGCATAGGCATACATAGTAAACTTTAGGGTCACGCTGTGTACCCCCTAATTGACCTATAATTATTTCCTGTGGTAGGGTACACTATTACCCTGTAATATAATATGTGGTCCAATTTAAAAATTATAGGTCAATATTAAGGTCCGATACCGTGCCGTTAGTTAGCATAGAAAAATGTCTTTGAATTTTTAAAGCATTTTAGAACGCTTATTTCCTCATTTTAAGCTTCTCAGAACACTTTATTTCGCATAGGCATACATAGTAAACTTTAGGGTCACTCTGCGTACCCCCTAATTGACCTATAATTATTTCCTGTGGTAGGGTACACTATAACCCTGTAATATAATACGTGGTCCAATTTACAAATTATAGGTCAATATTAAGGTCCGATACCGTGCCGTTAGTTAACATAGAAAAGTGTATTCGTATTTCCTTGTTTTAATGCACTATTTAAAATATACATAGTGTACCCCATAATTGACCTATAATTATTTCCTGTGGTAGGGTACACTATTACCCTGTAATATAATACCTGGTCCAATTTAAATATTATGGGTCAATATTAAGGTCTGATATTGCGCCTTGCGTTAGTTAACCATTGAAAGATGTCTTTGAATTTTTAAAGCATTTTTGAACGCTTATTTCTTCATTTTAAGCATCTCAGAACACTCTATTTCGCATAGGCATACATAGTAAAATTTAGGGTCACGCTGTGTACCCCCTAAATGACCTATAATTATTTCCTGTGGTAGGGTACACTATTTCCCTGTAATATAATACGTGGTCCAATTTAAAAATTATAGGTCAATATTAAGGTCCGATACCGTGCCGTTAGTTAACATACAAAAATGTCTTTGAATTTTTAAAGCATTTTAGAACGCTTATTTCCTCATTTTAAGCTTCTCAGAACACTTTATTTCGCATAGGCATACATAGTAAACTTTAGGGTCACTCTGTGTACCCCCTAATTGACCTATAATTATTTCCTGTGGTAGGGTACACTATAACCCTGTAATATAATACGTGGTCCAATTTAAAAATTATAGGTCAATATTAAGGTCCGATACCGTGCCGTTAGTTAACATAGAAAAGTGTCTTCGTATTTTCTTGTTTTAATGCACTATTTAAAACATACATAGTGTACCCCCTAATTGACCTATAATTATTTCCTGTTGTAGGGTACACTATTACCCTGTAATATAATACCTGGTCCAATTGAAATATTATGGTTCCATATTAAGGTCTAAAATCGCGCCTTGCGTTAGTTAACCATTGAAAGATGTCTTTGAATTTTTAAAGCATTTTAGAACGCTTATTTCTTCATTTTAAGCTTCTCAGAACACTCTATTTCGCATAGGCATACATAGTAAATTTTAGGGTCATGCTGTGTACCACCTAATTGACCTATAATTATTTCCTGTGGTAAGGTACACTATTACCCTGTAATATAATACGTGGTACAATTTAAAAATTATAGGTCAATATTAAGGTCCGATACCGTGCCGTTAGTTAACATAGAAAAGTGTCTTCGTATTTCCTTGTTTTAATGCACTATTTAAAATATACATAGTGTATCCCCTAATTGACCTATAATTATTTCCTGTGGTAGGGTGCACTATTACCCAGTAATATAATACCTGGTCCAATTTAAATATTATGGGTCAATATTAAGGTCTGATATTGCGCCTTGCGCTAGTTAACCATTGAAAGATGTCTTTGAATTTTTAAAGCATTTTAGAACGCTTATTTCTTCATTTTAAGCTTCTCAGAACACTTTATTTCGCATAGGCATACATAGTAAAATTTAGGGTCACGCTGTGGACCCCCTAAATGACCTATAATTATTTCCTGTGGTAGGGCACACTATTACCCTGTAATATAATACGTGGTCCAATTTAAAAATTATAGGTCAATATTAAGGTCCGATACCGTGCCGTTAGTTAACATAGAAAAATGTCTTTGAATTTTTAAAGCATTTTAGAACGCTTATTTCCTCATTTTAAGCTTCTCAGAACACTTTATTTCGCATAGGCATACATAGTAAACTTTAGGGTCACGCTGTGTACCCCCTAATTGACCTATAATTATTTCCTGTGGTAGGATACACTATAACCCTGTAATATAATACGTGGTCCAATTTAAAAATTATAGGTCAATATTAAGGTCAGATACCGTGCCGTTAGTTAACATAGAAAAGTGTCTTCGAATTTCCTTGTTTTAATGCACTATTTAAAATATACATAGTGTACCCCCTAATTGACCTATAATTATTTCCTGTGGTAGGGTACACTATTACCCTCAGATATAATACCTGGTTCAAGTTAAATATTATGGCTCAATATTAAGGTCTGATATTGCGCCTTGCGTTAGTTAACCATTGAAAGATGTCTTTGAATTTTTAAAGCATTTCAGAACGCTTATTTCTTCATTTTAAGCATCTCAGAACACTCTATTTCGCATAGGCATACATAGTAAACTTTAGGGTCACGCTGTGTACCCCCTAATTGACCTATAATTATTTCCTGTTGTAGGGTACACTATTACCCTGTAATATAATAGGTGGTCCAATTTAAAAATTATAGGTCAATATTAAGGTCCGATACCGTGCCGTTAGTTAGCATAGAAAAATGTCTTTGAATTTTTAAAGCATTTTAGAACGCTTATTTCCTCATTTTAAGCTTCTCAGAACACTTCATTTCGCATAGGCATACATAGAAAACTTTAGGGTCACTCTGCGTACCCCCTAATTGACCTATAATTATTTCCTGTGGTAGGGTACACTATAACCCTGTAATATAATACGTGGTCCAATTTAAAAATTATAGGTCAATATTAAGGTCCGATACCGTGCCGTTAGTTAACATAGAAAAGTGTCTTCGTATTTCCTTGTTTTAATGCACTATTTAAAATATACATAGTGTACCCCCTAATTGACCTATAATTATTTCCTGTGGTAGGGTACACTATTACCCTGTAATATAATACCTGGTCCAATTTAAATATTATGGGTCAATATTAAGGTCTGATATTGCGCCTTGCGTTAGATAACCATTGAAAGATGTCTTTGAATTTTTAAAGCATTTTAGAACGCTTATTTCTTCATTTTAAGCATCTCAGAACACTCTATTTCGCATAGGCATACATAGTAAACTTTAGGGTCACGCTGTGTACCCCCTAATTGACCTATAATTATTTCCTGTTGTAGGGTACACTATTACCCTGTAATATAATAGGTGGTCCAATTTAAAAATTATAGGTCAATATTAAGGTCCGATACCGTGCCGTTAGTTAGCATAGAAAAATGTCTTTGAATTTTTAAAGCATTTTAGAACGCTTATTTCCTCATTTTAAGCTTCTCAGAACACTTCATTTCGCATAGGCATACATAGAAAACTTTAGGGTCACTCTGCGTACCCCCTAATTGACCTATAATTATTTCCTGTGGTAGGGTACACTATAACCCTGTAATATAATACGTGGTCCAATTTAAAAATTATAGGTCAATATTAAGGTCCGATACCGTGCCGTTAGTTAACATAGAAAAGTGTCTTCGTATTTCCTTGTTTTAATGCACTATTTAAAATATACATAGTGTACCCCCTAATTGACCTATAATTATTTCCTGTGGTAGGGTACACTATTACCGTGTAATATAATACCTGGTCCAATTTAAATATTATGGGTCAATATTAAGGTCTGATATTGCGCCTTGCGTTAGATAACCATTGAAAGATGTCTTTGAATTTTTAAAGCATTTTAGAACGCTTATTTCTTCATTTTAAGCTTCTCAGAACACTCTATTTCGCATAGGCATACATAGTAAAATTTAGGGTCACGCTGTGTACCCCCTAAATGACCTATAATTATTTCCTGTGGTAGGGTACACTATTACCCTGTAATATAATACGTGGTCCAATTTAAAAATTATAGGTCAATATTAAGTTCCGATACCGTGCCGTTATTTAACATTGAAAAATGTCTTCGTATTTCCTTGTTTTAATGCACTATTTAAAATATTCATAGTGTACCCCCTAATTGACCTATAATTATTTCCTGTGGTAGGGTACACTATTACCCTGTAATACAATACCTGGTTCAATTTAAATATTATGGGTCAATATTAAGGTTTGATATTGCGCCTTGCGTTAGTTAACCATTGAAAGATGTCTTTGAATTTTTAAAGCATTTTAGAACGCTTATTTCTTCATTTTAAGCTTCTCAGAACACTTTATTTCGCATAGGCATACGTAGTAAACTTTAGGGTCACGCTGTGTACCCCCTAATTGACCTATAATTATTTCCTGTGGTAGGGTACACTATTACCCTGTAATATAATAGGTGGTCCAATTTAAAAATTATAGGTCAATATTAAGGTCCGATACCGTGCCGTTAGTTAACATAGAAAAATGTCTTTGAATTTTTAAAGCATTTTAGAACGCTTATTTCCTCATTTTAAGCTTCTCAGAACACTTTATTTCGCATAGGCATACATAGTAAATTTTAGGGTCACTCTGTGTACCCCCTAATTGACCTATAATTATTTCCTGTGGTAGGGTACACTATAACCCTGTAATATAATACGTGGTCCAATTTAAAAATTATAGGTCAATATTAAGGTGCAATACCGTGCCGTTAGTTAACATAGAAAAGTGTCTTCGTATTTTCTTGTTTTAATGCACTATTTAAAACATACATAGTGTACCCCCTAATTGACCTATAATTATTTCCTGTTGTAGGGTACACTATTACCCTGTAATATAATACCTGGTCCAATTGAAATATTATGGTTCCATATTAAGGTCTGATATCGCGCCTTGCGTTAGTTAATAATTGAAAGATGTCTTTGAATTTTTAAAGCATTTTAGAACGCTTATTTCTTCATTTTAAGCTTCTCAGAACACTCTATTTCGCATAGACATACATAGTAAATTTTAGGGTCACGCTGTGTACCACCTAATTGACCTATAATTATTTCCTGTGGTAAGGTACACTATTACCCTGTAATATAATACGTGGTACAATTAATAAATTATAGGTCAATATTAAGGTCCGATACCGTGCCGTTAGTTAACATAGAAAAGTGTCTTCGTATTTCCTTGTTTTAATGCACTATTTAAAATATACATAGTGTACCCCCTAATTGACCTATAATTATTTCCTGTGGTAGGGTACACTATTACCCTGTAATATAATACCTGGTCCAATTTAAATATTATGGGTCAATATTAAGGTCTGATATTGCGCCTTGCGCTAGTTAACCATTGAAAGATGTCTTTGAATTTTTAAAGCATTTTAGAACGCTTATTTCTTCATTTTAAGCTTCTCAGAACACTCTATTTCGCATAAGCATACATAGTAAAATTTAGGGTCACGCTGTGTACAACCTAAATGACCTATAATTATTTCCTGTGGTAGGGTACACTATTACCCTGTAATATAATACGTGGTCCAATTTAAAAATTATAGGTCAATATTAAGGACCGATACCGTGCCGTTAGTTAACCTTTTCACGTGGGCGCAAAAATAAGAAATCGAGATCCTCTGGTGGGCTGTTTTTGAGACTGGGGGATGAATTCAAGAAAGGGAACCGCTAATCCCTAGAACAAGACAAGTGATGAGTGTTAAGCATCCCCGAGAGTTTTATTCTCCTTCTGTTATTCTAAACGTCATTTGCTATCTTTTACACCACCGCAGTTCGGGGTAATAGAAATACCACTGGGGATGGATTCCAGTTTTTTGTTGACAACTGAGAAAGCGCGGGAAAACTTCTTTGGTGGTTTTATAGGATTCAGGGTAAAAAACTACATTCCGAATGTCACATGTCGACTATTTATAGTGTTTTATAAACATTCAGAGTTAATGCGGTGTGTCACAATTTCCTGATTTTATTGTTTTAAATTCTATAAACAACACATAATCCTAACCATAGTCCCGAAAAACTATTCATTACGCTAGCTATAAAAATATTATGCGCGCAATCACATATATATATATATATATATATATATATATATATATATATATATATATATATATATATATATATATATATATATATATATATATATATATATATATATATATATATATATATATATATATATATATATATATATATAAAATTGTAGTGCGTCATTGCTTTACATTAATACTTTCAACGTATTATGAAACATTTAAACATTTTACTGTTTAAAATGTAAAAATATTCTTACAGATTTGAGGAATAGTTAAAAAAAACTTTGTTCTTTGGAATATTGTTTCAACGGGTAACTCAGTTTTTGAAAATTTCAGTTTGGTATCGCTGGCGTTATTTAAATAAGTTATTAAAGTTATATCTATTTTTTATAAGCTCTTTGATGCCATATTAAAAGGATTGGTTTATTTACATGTTTCCGCAAGAAATATACAAGCTAATGAGGTGCACAGTGATAATAAACACTCTATTATTGAGTTAAAAAACGTCGGAAATTTCAAGGACCAAAGGGAAAAGCTCGATCTACATCCATTTTTCACGTAAATAATGGATAGATCTTCCTCTCTTGCATTTTGGGGATTACTATGTTTAAAGTGTGAAATCAGTTCTTCCTGAGAGTTATCATGCAGTGAAATCGGGTCATAATGCGGAAAAAAACCCTTTTGTTCGCTTCTTTGAATCAATTTTTATATACATGAAGAGTTCTTTTTCGTGGTCATAATTTTTTTAATTATAAATATCTATATTATACATTATAAATATCAGTATTTTAATTTATAAATATTTGTAACATTGCTGAAAATTTAATATCTCATCGAAAGATAATAAATCTTAGGAAAGAACATAAATAGTTGTAATGTCATATTTTTGTAGACAGGTCTCTTCAGTCTGAATTAATAGTGAATGGATTTAAGTCATAGCCGATGGAAAAGAAAATATAGGAAATTTAATTTGAAATCAACTCTTTGAATGAATTATTTTATTTTCATCTTTTTGATCTATCGACTTTGAAAAATACCGGTCACTTCAATAAATGATAAATATTTTTTCTCTTTATTCAGCAGAATCATTTATTTATTATTGTTATTATTATTATTGATAATAATAATGAAATAAGAAAGCAAGGTAAATGAGGATAATTTTGCCCTAACTCCCGGCTAATTTGAAAGATCCTCTCTTGTTAAGAAAGTAAGATCATTTCGATTGAAAATTATGTTATCAAATAAATTCTTCTTATTTTATAAATTTTTAAGATTTCTTAAAAAATTATAAACTATAATAACTTTGTTAATTATTTAAAAATAAATATACAAAAATTTTTAATCAATTTTCAAAATAGTATATAAAAGTTTATATCATTCCTTTAAAAAATATTTTATGCTTCAACCGAACTCTAAATTTAAAACACAATTCTTAGTACATTTATCCCTTGAACTCTTAGTTAGAATCTAATATGCGTTCTAAATATCTAACAAAATTTTTCTTCAACTTCCTTTATGTCTTTTTAAAATAGTTCCAAAAACGCGAAAACTCATAAATATTTCAGTTAATGTGCTTCAGTTGCAAATGATTATCATATAACAATCGGGCTCATTTCTTTTATTTTGCTGCAAATTTCATGAAAAGTAAGCACTTTATCGAAACTGCGTAGCATATATAATTTTTTTCCCTAGCATTTTTATATTTTTTTTAAAAAACATAGTCATTCACAATTGACTTCAACTTACTCCTGTAATAGATTTGTAGAATGTTATTGTTCAAAAATTTAGCTTCAATCTTATAAAAAGATACAAAACTGAGATATTAAAAGAATTTCTAGAAACTACAACTGAAAGTTAAACTGTGTGTAGAAAGAGGGAAAGAAACATGAAAATCGCCACAGAAGGAAAATGGTTTTCTTAAGAAAGTTAAAAATAGCGTTCATGATTTCAATTTCTTAAACATAGAAAATACATTAGTAATTATAAATTATATATTCATAAATGTGACATTTAAAATATTTATGTATCTAAAAGTATAAATACTCTTCGGTAGTATTAAGTATATATATTTCTCTTCGGAAATGCAGATATTTATTTAAAATCATGTAAGAAAATTTTTTTTAAACTGCAGGAATTATAATCAAAATTTTAAAATTCTAATAACTATATTTATAACACGAATTTAAAATAAAACCTAAAAAAAACTATTTATTTGAGTTTATGTAAAATATATGGCTTTGATATTTTATTTCAATTTGATTTAATTTACTTAAAAGAGCGCTTTTCGATTCTGATTAATCCATATTGTTTTATATACAATTAAAAATATTCGTTAAATTATATTTGTAATAAAGAAATTAATTTATTCAAAATATAACTCACAAGTAGAACGAAAAAATTTGTACAAAAAAATAGCAACAATGAAACTGACTAAAAAAGACGTAAGAAAACGGCAGACAAACAAAAAAGTTCCCGAACTTGGTATAGATGTTTGAAGGTAGGTGGGAAATGTAAAGAAACCTTTCTCCCCTTAGCTTAAAAAGGTGAGACCTCTCATAGTGACTAAAACAATAAAACAAATCCCACTGTAACTTGATCCTGTCTCTTAACTGAGGAGGAGATTTTTTCCCCTATTCTTACGCTGAAAGTGTCACATGCCCACCACAGGACCCCAAGTTAACATAGAAAAGTGTCTTCGAATTTCCTTGTTTTAATGCACTATTTAAAATATACATAGTGTACCCCCTAATTGACCTATAATTATTTCCTGTGGTAGGGTACACTATTACCCTCAGATATAATATCTGGTTCAAGTTAAATATTATGGGTCAATATTAAGGTCAGATATTGCGCCTTGCGTTAGTTAACCATTGAAAGATGTCTTTGAATTTTTTAAGCATTTTAGAACGCTTATTTCTTCATTTTAAGCATCTCAGAACACTCTATTTCGCATAGGCATACATAGTAAACTTTAGGGTCACGCTGTGTACCCCCTAATTGACCTATAATTATTTCCTGTTGTAGGGTACACTATTACCCTGTAATATAATAGGTGGTCCAATTTAAAAATTATAGGTCAATATTAAGGTCCGATACCGTGCCGTTAGTTAGCATAGAAAAATGTCTTTGAATTTTTAAAGCATTTTAGAACGCTTATTTCCTCATTTTAAGCTTCTCAGAACACTTCATTTCGCATAGGCATACATAGAAAACTTTAGGGTCACTCTGCGTACCCCCTAATTGACCTATAATTATTTCCTGTGGTAGGGTACACTATAACCCTGTAATATAATACGTGGTCCAATTTAAAAATTATAGGTCAATATTAAGGTCCGATACCGTGCCGTTAGTTAACATAGAAAAGTGTCTTCGTATTTCCTTGTTTTAATGCACTATTTAAAATATACATAGTATACCCCCTAATTGACCTATAATTATTTCCTGTGGTAGGGTACACTATTACCGTGTAATATAATACCTGGTCCAATTTAAATATTATGGGTCAATATTAAGGTCTGATATTGCGCCTTGCGTTAGATAACCATTGAAAGATGTCTTTGAATTTTTAAAGCATTTTAGAACGCTTATTTCTTCATTTTAAGCTTCTCAGAGCACTCTATTTCGCATAGGCATACATAGTAAAATTTAGGGTCACGCTGTGTACCCCCTAAATGACCTATAATTATTTCCTGTGGTAGGGTACACTATTACCCTGTAATATAATACGTGATCCAATTTAAAAATTATAGGTCAATATTAAGTTCCGATACCGTGCCGTTATTTAACATTGAAAAATGTCTTCGTATTTCCTTGTTTTAATGCACTATTTAAAATATTCATAGTGTACCCCCTAATTGACCTATAATTATTTCCTGTGGTAGGGTACACTATTACCCTGTAATACAATACCTGGTTCAATTTAAATATTATGGGTCAATATTAAGGTTTGATATTGCGCCTTGCGTTAGTTAACCATTGAAAGATGTCTTTGAATTTTTAAAGCATTTTAGAACGCTTATTTCTTCATTTTAAGCTTCTCAGAACACTTTATTTCGCATAGGCATACGTAGTAAACTTTAGGGTCACGCTGTGTACCCCCTAATTGACCTATAATTATTTCCTGTGGTAGGGTACACTATTACCCTGTAATATAATAGGTGGTCCAATTTAAAAATTATAGGTCAATATTAAGGTCCGATACCGTGCCGTTAGTTAACATAGAAAAATGTCTTTGAATTTTTAAAGCATTTTAGAACGCTTATTTCCTCATTTTAAGCTTCTCAGAACACTTTATTTCGCATAGGCATACATAGTAAATTTTAGGGTCACTCTGTGTACCCCCTAATTGACCTATAATTATTTCCTGTGGTAGGGTACACTATAACCCTGTAATATAATACGTGGTCCAATTTAAAAATTATAGGTCAATATTAAGGTGCAATACCGTGCCGTTAGTTAACATAGAAAAGTGTCTTCGTATTTTCTTGTTTTAATGCACTATTTAAAACATACATAGTGTACCCCCTAATTGACCTATAATTATTTCCTGTTGTAGGGTACACTATTACCCTGTAATATAATACCTGGTCCAATTGAAATATTATGGTTCCATATTAAGGTCTGATATCGCGCCTTGCGTTAGTTAATAATTGAAAGATGTCTTTGAATTTTTAAAGCATTTTAGAACGCTTATTTCTTCATTTTAAGCTTCTCAGAACACTCTATTTCGCATAGACATACATAGTAAATTTTAGGGTCACGCTGTGTACCACCTAATTGACCTATAATTATTTCCTGTGGTAAGGTACACTATTACCCTGTAATATAATACGTGGTACAATTAATAAATTATAGGTCAATATTAAGGTCCGATACCGTGCCGTTAGTTAACATAGAAAAGTGTCTTCGTATTTCCTTGTTTTAATGCACTATTTAAAATATACATAGTGTACCCCCTAATTGACCTATAATTATTTCCTGTGGTAGGGTACACTATTACCCTGTAATATAATACCTGGTCCAATTTAAATATTATGGGTCAATATTAAGGTCTGATATTGCGCCTTGCGCTAGTTAACCATTGAAAGATGTCTTTGAATTTTTAAAGCATTTTAGAACGCTTATTTCTTCATTTTAAGCTTCTCAGAACACTCTATTTCGCATAAGCATACATAGTAAAATTTAGGGTCACGCTGTGTACAACCTAAATGACCTATAATTATTTCCTGTGGTAGGGTACACTATTACCCTGTAATATAATACGTGGTCCAATTTAAAAATTATAGGTCAATATTAAGGACCGATACCGTGCCGTTAGTTAACATTGAAAAATGTCTTTGAATTTTTAAAGCATTTTAGAACGCTTATTTCCTCATTTTAAGCTTCTCAGAACACTTTATTTCGCATAGGCATACATAGTAAACTTTAGGGTCTCTCTGTGTACCCCCTAATTGACCTATAATTATTTCCTGTTGTAGGGTACACTATAACCCTGTAATATAATACGTGGTCCAATTTAAAAATTATAGGTCAATATTAAGGTCCGATACCGTGCTGTTAGTTAACATAGAAAAGTGTATTCGTATTTCCTTGTTTTAATGCACTATTTAAAATATACATAGTGTACCCCCTAATTGACCTATAATTATTTCCTGTGGTAGGGTACACTATTACCCTGTAATATAATACCTATTCCAATTTAAATATTATGGGTCAATATTAAGGTCTGATATTGCGCCTTGCGTTAGTTAACCATTGAAAGATGTCTTTGAATTTTTAAAGCATTTTAGAACGCTTATTTCTTCATTTTAAGCATCTCAGAACACTCTATTTCGCATAGGCATACATAGTAAAATTTAGGGTCACGCTGTGTACCCCCTAAATGACCTATAATTATATCCTGTGGTAGGGTACACTATTACCCTGTAATATAATGCGTGGTCCAATTTAAAAATTATAGGTCAATATTAAGGTCCGATACCGTGCCGTTAGTTAACATAAAAAAATGTCTTTGAATTTTTAAAGCATTTTAGAACGCTTATTTCCTCATTTTAAGCTTCTCAGAACACTTTATTTCGCATAGGCATACATAGTAAACTATAGGGTCACGCTGTGTACCCCCTAATTGACCTATAATTATTTCCTGTGGTAGGGTACACTATTACCCTGTAATACAATACCTGGTTCAATTTAAATATTATGGGTCAATATTAAGGTTTGATATTGCGCCTTGCGTTAGTTAACCATTGAAAGATGTCTTTGAATTTTTAAAGCATTTTAGAACGCTTATTTCTTCATTTTAAGCTTCTCAGAACACTTTATTTCGCATAGGCATACGTAGTAAACTTTAGGGTCACGCTGTGTACCCCCTAATTGACCTATAATTATTTCCTGTGGTAGGGTACACTATTACCCTGTAATATAATAGGTGGTCCAATTTAAAAATTATAGGTCAATATTAAGGTCCGATACCGTGCCGTTAGTTAACATAGAAAAATGTCTTTGAATTTTTAAAGCATTTTAGAACGCTTATTTCCTCATTTTAAGCTTCTCAGAACACTTTATTTCGCATAGGCATACATAGTAAATTTTAGGGTCACTCTGTGTACCCCCTAATTGACCTATAATTATTTCCTGTGGTAGGGTACACTATAACCCTGTAATATAATACGTGGTCCAATTTAAAAATTATAGGTCAATATTAAGGTGCAATACCGTGCCGTTAGTTAACATAGAAAAGTGTCTTCGTATTTTCTTGTTTTAATGCACTATTTAAAACATACATAGTGTACCCCCTTATTGACCTATAATTATTTCCTGTTGTAGGGTACACTATTACCCTCAGATATAATATCTGGTTCAAGTTAAATATTATGGGTCAATATTAAGGTCTGATATTGCGCCTTGCGTTAGTTAACCATTGAAAGATGTCTTTGAATTTTTAAAGCATTTTAGAACGCTTATTTCTTCATTTTAAGCATCTCAGAACATTCTATTTCGCATAGGCATACATAGTAAACTTTAGGGTCACGCTGTGTACCCCCTAATTGACCTATAATTATTTCCTGTTGTAGGGTACACTATTACCCTGTAATATAATAGGTGGTCCAATTTAAAAATTATAGGTCAATATTAAGGTCCGATACCGTGCCGTTAGTTAGCATAGAAAAATGTCTTTGAATTTTTAAAGCATTTTAGAACGCTTATTTCCTCATTTTAAGCTTCTCAGAACACTTCATTTCGCATAGGCATACATAGAAAACTTTAGGGTCACTCTGCGTACCCCCTAATTGACCTATAATTATTTCCTGTGGTAGGGTACACTATAACCCTGTAATATAATACGTGGTCCAATTTAAAAATTATAGGTCAATATTAAGGTCCGATACCGTGCCGTTAGTTAACATAGAAAAGTGTCTTCGTATTTCCTTGTTTTAATGCACTATTTAAAATATACATAGTGTACCCCCTAATTGACCTATAATTATTTCCTGTGGTAGTGTACACTATTACCCTGTAATATAATACCTGGTCCAATTTAAATATTATGGGTCAATATTAAGGTCTGATATTGAGCCTTGCGTTAGATAACCATTGAAAGATGTCTTTGAATTTTTAAAGCATTTTAGAACGCTTATTTCTTCATTTTAAGCTTCTCAGAACACTGTATTTCGCATAGGCATACATAGTAAAATTTAGGGTCACGCTGTGTACCCCCTAAATGACCTATAATTATTTCCTGTGGTAGGGTACACTATTACCCTGCAATATAATACGTGGTCCAATTTAAAAATTATAGGTCAATATTAAGTTCCGATACCGTGCCGTTATTTAACATTGAAAAATGTCTTCGTATTTCCTTGTTTTAATGCACTATTTAAAATATTCATAGTGTACCCCCTAATTGACCTATAATTATTTCCTGTGATAGGGTACACTATTACCCTGTAATACAATACCTGGTTCAATTTAAATATTATGGGTCAATATTAAGGTTTGATATTGCGCCTTGCGTTAGTTAACCATTGAAAGATGTCTTTGAATTTTTAAAGCATTTTAGAACGCTTATTTCTTCATTTTAAGCTTCTCAGAACACTTTATTTCGCATAGGCATACGTAGTAAACTTTAGGGTCACGCTGTGTACCCCCTAATTGACCTATAATTATTTCCTGTGGTAGGGTACACTATTACCCTGTAATATAATAGGTGGTCCAATTTAAAAATTATAGGTCAATATTAAGGTCCGACACCGTGCCGTTAGTTAACATAGAAAAATGTCTTTGAATTTTTAAAGCATTTTAGAACGCTTATTTCCTCATTTTAAGCTTCTCAGAACACTTTATTTCGCATAGGCATACATAGTAAATTTTAGGGTCACTCTGTGTACCCCCTAATTGACCTATAATTATTTCCTGTGGTAGGGTACACTATAACCCTGTAATATAACACGTGGTCCAATTTAAAAATTATAGGTCAATATTAAGGTGCAATACCGTGCCGTTAGTTAACATAGAAAAGTGTCTTCGTATGTTCTTGTTTTAATGCACTATTTAAAACATACATAGTGTACCCCCTAATTGACCTATAATTATTTCCTGTTGTAGGGTACACTATTACCCTGTAATATAATACCTGGTCCAATTGAAATATTATGGTTCCATATTAAGGTCTGATATCGCGCCTTGCGTTAGTTAATAATTGAAAGATGTCTTTGAATTTTTAAAGCATTTTAGAACGCTTATTTCTTCATTTTAAGCATCTCAGAACACTCTATTTCGCATAGGCATACATAGTAAAATTTAGGGTCACGCTGTGTACCCCCTAAATGACCTATAATTATATCCTGTGGTAGGGTACACTATTACCCTGTAATATAATACGTGGTCCAATTTAAAAATTATAGGTCAATATTAAGGTCCGATACCGTGCCGTTAGTTAACATAAAAAAATATCTTTGAATTTTTAAAGCATTTTAGAACGCTTATTTCCTCATTTTAAGCTTCTCAGAACACTTTATTTCGCATAGGCATGCATAGTAAACTTTAGGGTCACGCTGTGTACCCCCTAATGGACCTATAATTATTTCCTGTGGTAGGGTACACTATTACCCTGTAATACAATACCTGGTTCAATTTAAATATTATGGGTCAATATTAAGGTTTGATATTGCGCCTTGCGTTAGTTAACCATTGAAAGATGTCTTTGAATTTTTAAAGCATTTTAGAACGCTTATTTCTTCATTTTAAGCTTCTCAGAACACTTTATTTCCCATAGGCATACATAGTAAACTTTAGGGTCACGCTGTGTACCCCCTAATTGACCTATAATTATTTCCTGTGGTAAGGAATTAATTATAGGTCAATTGTAATTGTGTACACCCTGTAATATATTAGGTGATCCAATTTAAAAAATATAGGTCAATATTAAGGTCCGATACCGTGCCGTTAGTTAGCATAGAAAAATGTCATTGAATTTTTAAAGCATTTTAGAACGCTTATTTCCTCATTTTAAGCTTCTCAGAACACTTTATTTCGCATAGGCATACATAGTAAACTTTAGGGTCACTCTTCGTACCCCCTAATTTACATATAATTATTTCCTGTGGTAGGGTACACTATAACCCTGTAATATAATACGTGGTCCAATTTAAAAATTATAGGTCAATATTAAGGTCCGATACCGTGCCGTTAGTTAACATAGAAAAGTGTCTTCGTATTTCCTTGTTTTAATGCACTATTTAAAATATACATAGTGTACCCCCTAATTGACCTATAATTATTTCCTGTGGTAGGGTACACTATTACCCTGTAATATAATACCTGGTCCAATTTAAATATTATGGGTCAATATTAAGGTCTGATATTGCGCCTTGCGTTAGTTAACCATTGAAAGATGTCTTTGAATTTTTAAAGCATTTTAGAACGCTTATTTCTTCATTTTAAGCATCTCAGAACACTCTATTTCGCATAGGCATACATAGTAAAATTTAGGGTCACGCTGTGTACCCCCTAAATGACCTATAATTATTTCCTTTGGTAGGGTACACTATTACCCTGTAATATAATACGTGGTCCAATTTAAAAATTATAGGTCAATAATAAGGTGCGATACCGTGCTGTTAGTTAACATAGAAAAATGTCTTTGAATTTTTAAAGCATTTTAGAACGCTTATTTCTTCATTTTAAGCTTCTCAGAACACTCTATTTCGCATAGGCATACATAGTAAATTTTAGGGTCACGCTGTGTACCACCTAATTGACCTATAATTATTTCCTGTGGTAAGGTACACTATTACCCAGTAATATAATACGTGGTACAATTTAAAAATTATAGGTCAATATTAAGGTCCGATACCGTGCCGTTAGTTAACATAGAAAAGTGTCTTCGTATTTCCTTGTTTTAATGCACTATTTAAAATATACATAGTGTACCCCCTAAATGACCTATAATTATTTCCTGTGGTAGGGTACACTATTACCCTGTAATATAATAGGTGGTCCAATTTAAAAATTATAGGTCAATATTAAGGTCCGATACCGTGAAATTAGTTAACATAGAAAAATGTCTTTGAATTTTTATAGCATTTTAGAACGCTTATTTCCTCATTTTAAGCTTCTCAGAACACTTTATTTCGCATAGGCATACATAGTAAACTTTAGGGTCACTCTGTGTACCCCCTAATTGTCCTATAATTATTTCCTGTGGTAGGGTACACTATAACCCTGTAATATAATACGTGGTCCAGTTTAAAAATTATAGGTCAATATTAAGGTCCGATACCGTGCCGTTAGTTAACATAGAAAAGTGTCTTCGTATTTCCTTGTTTTAATGCACTATTTAAAATATACATAGTGTACCCCCTAATTGACCTATAATTATTTCCTGTGGTAGGGTACACTATTACCCTGTAATATAATACCTGGTCCAATTTAAATATTATGGGTCAATATTAAGGTCTGATATTGCGCCTTGCGTTAGTTAACCATTGAAAGATGTCTTTGAATTTTTAAAGCATTTTAGAACGCTTATTTCTTCATTTTAAGCTTCTCAGAACACTCTACTTCGCATAGGCATACATAGTAAATTTTAGGGTCACGCTGTGTACCACCTAATTGACCTATAATTATTTCCTGTGGTAAGGTACACTATTACCCTGTAATATAATACGTGGTACAATTTAAAAATTATAGGTCAATATTAAGGTCCGATACCGTGCCGTTAGTTAACATAGAAAAGTGTCTTCGTATTTCCTTGTTTTAATGCACTATTTAAAATATACATAGTGTACCCCCTAATTGACCTATAATTATTTCCTGTGGTAGGGTACACTATTACCCTGTAATATAATACCTATTCCAATTTAAATATTATGGGTCAATATTAAGGTCTGATATTGCGCCTTGCGTTAGTTAACCATTGAAAGATGTCTTTGAATTTTTAAAGCATTTTAGAACGCTTATTTCTTCATTTTAAGCATCTCAGAACACTCTATTTCGCATAGGCATACATAGTAAAATTTAGGGTCACGCTGTGTACCCCCTAAATGACCTATAATTATATCCTGTGGTAGGGTACACTATTACCCTGTAATATAATACGTGGTCCAATTTAAAAATTATAGGTCAATATTAAGGTCCGATACCGCGCCGTTAGTTAACATAGAAAAATGTCTTTGAATTTTTAAAGCATTTTAGAACGCTTATTTCCTCATTTTAAGCTTCTCAGAACACTTTATTTCGCATAGCCATACATAGTAAACTTTAGGGTCACGCTGTGTACCCCCTAATTGACCTATAATTATTTCCTTTGGTGGGGTACACTATTACCCTGTAATATAATACCTGGTCCAATTTAAAAATTATAGGTCAATAATAAGGTCCGATACCGTGCCGTTAGTTAACATAGAAAAATATCTTTGAATTTTTAAAGCATTTTAGAACGCTTATTTCTTCATTTTAAGCTTCTCAGAGCACTCTATTTCGCATAGGCATACATAGTAAAATTTAGGGTCACGCTGTGTACCCCCTAAATGACCTATAATTATTTCCTGTGGTAGGGCACACTATTACCCTGTAATATAATACGTGGTCCAATTTAAAAATTATAGGTCAATATTAAGTTCCGATACCGTGCCGTTAGTTAACATTGAAAAATGTCTTCGTATTTCCTTGTTTTAATGCACTATTTAAAATATACATAGTGTACCCCCTAATTGACCTATAATTATTTCCTGTGGTAGGGTACACTATTACCCTGTAATACAATACCTGGTTCAATTTAAATATTATGGGTCAATATTAAGGTTTGATATTGCGCCTTGCGTTAGTTAACCATTGAAAGATGTCTTTGAATTTTTAAAGCATTTTAGAACGCTTATTTCTTCATTTTAAGCTTCTCAGAACACTCTATTTCGCATAGGCATACATAGTAAAATTTAGGGTCACGCTGTGTACCCCCTAAATGACCTATAATTATTTCCTGTGGTAGGGTACACTATTACCCTCTAATATAATACGTGGTCCAATTTAAAAATTATAGGTCAATATTAAGGTCCGATACCGTGCCGTTAGTTAACATAGAAAAATGTCTTTGAATTTTTAAAGCATTTTAGAACGCTTATTTCCTCATTTTAAGCTTCTCAGAACACTTTATTTCGCATAGGCATACATAGTAAACTTTAGGGTCACTCTGTGTACCCCCTAATTGACCTATAATTATTTCCTGTGGTAGGGTACACTATAACCCTGTAATATAATACGTGGTCCAATTTAAAAATTATAGGTCAATATTAAGGTGCAATACCGTGCCGTTAGTTAACATAGAAAAGAGTCTTCGTATTTTCTTGTTTTAATGCACTATTTAAAACATACATAGTGTACCCCCTAATTGACCTATAATTATTTCCTGTTGTAGGGTACACTATTACCCTGTAATATAATGCCTGGTCCAATTGAAATATTATGGTTCCATATTAAGGTCTGATATCGCGCCTTGCGTTAGTTAACCATTGAAAGATGTCTTTGAATTTTTAAAGCATTTTAGAACACTTATTTCTTCATTTTAAGCTTCTCAGAACACTTTATTTCGCATAGGCATACATAGTAAACTTTAGGGTCACGCTGTGTACCCCCTAATTGACCTATAATTATTTCCTGTGGTAGGGTACACTATTACCCTGTAATATAATAGGTGGTCCAATTTAAAAATTATAAGTCAATATTAAGGTCCGATACCGTGCCGTTAGTTAGCATAGAAAAATGTCTTTGAATTTTTAAAGCATTTTAGAACGCTTATTTCCTCATTTTAAGCTTCTCAGAACACTTCATTTCGCATAGGCATACATAGAAAACTTTAGGGTCACTCTGCGTACCCCCTAATTGACCTATAATTATTTCCTGTGGTAGGGTACACTATAACCCTGTAATATAATACGTGGTCCAATTTAAAAATTATAGGTCAATATTAAGGTCCGATACCGTGCCGTTAGTTAACATAGAAAAGTGTCTTTGTATTTCCTTGTTTTAATGCACTATTTAAAATATACATAGTGTACCCCCTAATTGACCTATAATTATTTCCTGTGGTAGGGTACACTATTACCCTGTAATATAATACCTGGTCCAATTTAAATATTATGGGTCAATATTAAGGTCTGATATTGCGCCTTGCGTTAGTTAACCATTGAAAGATGTCTTTGAATTTTTAAAGCATTTTAGAACGCTTATTTCTTCATTTTAAGCTTCTCAGAACACTCTATTTCGCATAGGCATACATAGTAAATTTTAGGGTCACGCTGTGTACCACCTAATTGACCTATAATTATTTCCTGTGGTAAGGTACACTATTACCCTGTAATATAATACGTGGTACAATTTAAAATTATAGGTCAATATTAAGGTCCGATACCGTGCCGTTAGTTAACATAGAAAAGTGTCTTCGTATTTCTTGTTTTAATGCACTATTTAAAATATACATAGTGTACCCCCTAATTGACCTATAATTATTTCCTGTGGTAGGGTACACTATTACCCTGTATATAATACCTATTCCATTTAAATATTATGGGTCAATATTAAGGTCTGATATTGCGCCTTGCGTAGTTAACCATTGAAAGATGTCTTTGAATTTTTAAAGCATTTTAGAACGCTATTTCTTCATTTTAAGCATCTCAGAACACTCTATTTCGCATAGGCATACATAGTAAAATTTAGGGGTCACG
Organism: Parasteatoda tepidariorum; assembly: GCF_982258835.1. Classification (NCBI taxonomy): domain Eukaryota; kingdom Metazoa; phylum Arthropoda; class Arachnida; order Araneae; family Theridiidae; genus Parasteatoda; species Parasteatoda tepidariorum. Next base: position 365,015 of record NW_028257398.1, on the reverse strand, counting down.
CTGTGTACCCCCTAAATGACCTATAATTATATCCTGTGGTAGGGTACACTAATTACCCTGTAATATAATACGTGGTCCAATTTAAAAATATAGGTCAATATTAAGGTCCGATACCATGCCGTTAGTTAACATAGAAAAATGTCTTTGAATTTTTAAAGCATTTTAGAACGCTTATTTCCTCATTTTAAGCTTCTCAGAACAATTTATTTCGCATAGGGCTACATAGTAAACTTTAGGGTCACGCTGTGTACCCCCTACTTGACCTATAATTATTTCCTTTGGTTTGGGTACACTATTTACCCTGTAATATATATACTGGTTCAATTTAAAAATTATAGGTCAATAATAAGGTCCGATACCTGCCGTTAGTTAACATAGAAAAATGTCTTTGAATTTTAAAGCATTTTAGAACGCTTATTTCTTCATTTTAAGCTTCTCAGAGCACTCTATTTCGCATAGGCATACATAGTAAAATTTAGGGTCACGCTGTGTACCCCCTAAATGACCTATAATTATTTCCTGTGGTAGGGCACACTATTACCCTGTAATATAATACGTGGTCCAATTTAAAAATTATAGGTCAATATTAAGTTCCGATACCGTGCCGTTAGTTAACATTGAAAAATGTCTTCGTATTTCCTTGTTTTAATGCACTATTTAAAATATACATAGTGTACCCCCTAATTGACCTATAATTATTTCCTGTGGTAGGGTACACTATTACCCTGTAATACAATACCTGGTTCAATTTAAATATTATGGGTCAATATTAAGGTTTGATATTGCGCCTTGCGTTAGTTAACCATTGAAAGATGTCTTTGAATTTTTAAAGCATTTTAGAACGCTTATTTCTTCATTTTAAGCTTCTCAGAACACTCTATTTCGCATAGGCATACATAGTAAAATTTAGGGTCACGCTGTGTACCCCCTAAATGACCTATAATTATTTCCTGTGGTAGGGTACACTATTACCCTCTAATATAATACGTGGTCCAATTTAAAAATTATAGGTCAATATTAAGGTCCGATACCGTGCCCGTTAGTTAACATAGAAAAGTGTCTTCGTATTTCCTTGTTTTAATGCACTATTTAAAATATACATAGTGTACCCCCTGATTGACCTATAATTATTTCCTGTGGTAGGGTACACTATTACCCTGTAATATAATACCTATTCCAATTTAAATATTATGGGTCAATATTAAGGTCTGATATTGCGCCTTGCGTTAGTTAACCATTGAAAGATGTCTTTGAATTTTTAAAGCATTTTAGAACGCTTATTTCTTCATTTTAAGCATCTCAGAACACTCTATTTCGCATAGGCATACATAGTAAAATTTAGGGTCACGCTGTGTACCCCTAAATGACCTATAATTATATCCTGTGGTAGGGTACACTATTACCCTGTAATATAATACGTGGTCCAATTTAAAAATTATAGGTCAATATTAAGGTCCGATACCGTGCCGTTAGTTAACATAGAAAAATGTCTTTGAATTTTTAAAGCATTTTAGAACGCTTATTTCTTCATTTTAAGCTTCTCAGAGCACTCTATTTCGCATAGGCATACATAGTAAAATTTAGGGTCACGCTGTGTACCCCCTAAATGACCTATAATTATTTCCTGTGGTAGGGCACACTATTACCCTGTAATATAATACGTGGTCCAATTTAAAAATTATAGGTCAATATTAAGTTCCGATACCGTGCCGCTAGTTAACATTGAAAAATGTCTTCGTATTTCCTTGTTTTAATGCACTATTTAAAATATACATAGTGTACCCCCTAATTGACCTATAATTATTTCCTGTGGTAGGGTACACTATTACCCTGTAATGCAATACCTGGTTCAATTTAAATATTATGGGTCAATATTAAGGTTTGATATTGCGCCTTGCGTTAGTTAACCATTGAAAGATGTCTTTGAATTTTTAAAGCATTATTTAGAACGCTTATTTCTTCATTTTAAGCTTCTCAGAACACTCTATTTCGCATAGGCATACATAGTAAAATTTAGGGTCACGCTGTGTACCCCCTAAATGACCTATAATTATTTCCTGTGGTAGGGTACACTATTACCCTCTAATATAATACGTGGTCCAATTTAAAAATTATAGGTCAATATTAAGGTCCGATACCGTGCCGTTAGTTAACATAGAAAAATGTCTTTGAATTTTTAAGCATTTTAGAACGCTTATTTCCTCATTTTAAGCTTCTCAGAACACTCTATTTCGCATAGGCATTAATAGTAAATTTTAGGGTCACGCTGTGTACCACCTAATTGACCTATAATTATTTCCTGTGGTAAGGTACACTATTACCCTGTAATATAATACGTGGTACAATTTAAAAATTATAGGTCAATTTTAAGGTCCGATACCGTGCAGTTAGTTAACATAGAAAAGTGTCTTCGTATTTCCTTGTTTTAATGCACTATTTAAAATATACATAGTGTACCCCCTAATTGACCTATAATTATTTCCTGTGGTAGGGTACACTATTACCCTGTAATATAATACCTGGTCCAATTTAAATATTATGGGTCAATATTAAGGTCTGATATTGCGCCTTGCGCTAGTTAACCATTGAAAGATGTCTTTGAATTTTTAAAGCATTTTAGAACGCTTATTTCTTTATTTTAAGCTTCTCAGAACACTCTATTTCGCATATGCATACATAGTAAAATTTAGGGTCACGCTGTGTACCCCCTAAATGACCTATAATTATTTCCTGTGGTAGGGTACACTATTACCCTGTAATATAATACGTGGTCCAATTTAAAAATTATAGGTCAATATTAAGGACCGATACCGTGCCGTTAGTTAACATTGAAAAATGTCTTTGAATTTTTAAAGCATTTTAGAACGCTTATTTCCTCATTTTAAGCTTCTCAGAACACTTTATTTCGCATAGGCATACTTAGTAAACTTTAGGGTCTCTCTGTGTACCCCCTAATTGACCTATAATTATTTCCTGTGATGGGTACACTATAACCCTGTAATATAATACGTGGTCCAATTTAAAAATTATAGGTCAATATTAAGGTCCGATACCGTGCCGTTAGTTAACATAGAAAAATGTCTTTGAATTTTTAAAGCATTTTAGAACGCTTATTTCCTCATTTTAAGCTTCTCAGAACACTCTATTTCGCATAGGCATACATAGTAAATTTTAGGGTCACGCTGTGTACCACCTAATTGACCTATAATTATTTCCTGTGGTAAGGTACACTATTACCTTGTAATATAATACGTGGTACAATTTAAAAATTATAGGTCAATATTAAGGTCCGATACCGTGCCGTTAGTTAACATAGAAAAGTGTCTTCGTATTTCCTTGTTTTAATGCACTATTTAAAATATACATAGTGTACCCCCTAATTGACCTATAATTATTTCCTGTGGTAGGGTACACTATTACCTGTAATACAATACCTGGTTCAATTTAAATATTATGGGTCAATATTAAGATTTGATATTGCGCCTTGCGTTAGTTAACCATTGAAAAATGTCTTTGAATTTTTAAAGCATTTTAGAACGCTTATTTCTTCATTTTAAGCTTCTCAGAACACTCTATTTCGCATAGGCATACATAGTAAAATTTAGGGTCACGCTGTGTACCCCCTAAATGACCTATAATTATTTCCTGTGGTAGGGTACACTATTACCCTCTAATATAATACGTGGTCCAATTTAAAAATTATAGGTCAATATTAAGGTCCGATACCGTGCCGTTAGTTAACATAGAAAAATGTCTTTGAATTTTTAAAACATTTTAGAACGCTTATTTCCTCATTTTAAGCTTCTCAGAACACTCTATTTCGCATAGGCATACATAGTAAATTTTAGGGTCACGCTGTGTACCACCTAATTAACCTTTAATTATTTCCTGTTTTAAGGTACACTATTACCTTGTAATATAATACGTGGTACAATTTAAAAATTATAGGTCAATATTAAGGTCCGATACCGTGCCGTTAGTTAACATAGAAAAGTGTCTTCGTATTTCCTTGTTTTAATGCACTATTTAAAATATACATAGTGTACCCCCTAATTGACCTATAATTATTTCCTGTGGTAGGGTACACTATTACCCTGTAATATAATACCTGGTCCAATTTAAATATTATGGGTCAATATTAAGGTCTGATATTGCGCCTTGCGCTAGTTAAACATTGAAAGATGTCTTTGAATTTTTAAAGCATTTTAGAACGCTTATTTCTTCATTTTAAGCTTCTCAGAACACTCTATTTCGCATAAGCATACATAGTAAAATTTAGGGTCACGCTGTGTACCCCCTAAATGACCTATAATTATTTCCTGTGGTAGGGTACACTATTACCCTGTAATATAATACGTGGTCCAATTTAAAAATTATAGGTCAATATTAAGGACCGATACCGTGCCGTTAGTTAACATTGAAAAATGTCTTTGAATTTTTAAAGCATTTTAGAACGCTTATTTCCTCATTTTAAGCTTCTCAGAACACTTTATTTCGCATAGGCATACATAGTAAACTTTAGGGTCTCTCTGTGTACCCCCTAATTGACCTATAATTATTTCCTGTGATGGGTACACTATAACCCTGTAATATAATACGTGGTCCAATTTAAAAATTATAGGTCAATATTAAGGTCCGATACCGTGCCGTTAGTTAACATAGAAAAGTGTCTTCGTATTTCCTTGTTTTAATGCACTATTTAAAATATACATAGTGTACCCCCTAATTGACCTATAATTATTTCCTGTGGTAGGGTACACTATTACCCTGTAATATAATACCTGGTCCAATTTAAATATTATGGGTCAATATTAAGGTCTGATATTGCGCCTTGCGTTAGTTAACCATTGAAAGATGTCTTTGAATTTTTAAAGCATTTTAGAACGCTTATTTCTTCATTTTAAGCTTCTCAGAACACTCTATTTCGCATAGGCATACATAGTAAATTTTAGGGTCACGCTGTGTACCACCTAATTGACCTATAATTATTTCCTGTGGTAAGGTACACTATTACCCTGTAATATAATACGTGGTACAATTTAAAAATTATAGGTCAATTTTAAGGTCCGATACCGTGCAGTTAGTTAACATAGAAAAGTGTCTTCGTATTTCCTTGTTTTAATGCACTATTTAAAATATACATAGTGTACCCCCTAAATGACCTATAATTATTTCCTGTGGTAGGGTACACTATTACCCTGTAATATAATACCTGGTCCAATTTAAATATTATGGGTCAATATTAAGGTCTGATATTGCGCCTTGCGCTAGTTAACCATTGAAAGATGTCTTTGAATTTTTAAAGCATTTTAGAACGCTTATTTCTTTATTTTAAGCTTCTCAGAACACTCTATTTCGCATAAGCATACATAGTAAAATTTAGGGTCACGCTGTGTACCCCCTAAATGACCTATAATTATTTCCTGTGGTAGGGTACACTATTACCCTGTAATATAATACGTGGTCCAATTTAAAAATTATAGGTCAATATTAAGGTCCGATACCGTGCCGTTAGTTAACATAGAAAAATGTCTTTGAATTTTTAAAGCATTTTAGAACGCTTATTTCCTCATTTTAAGCTTCTCAGAACACTCTATTTCGCATAGGCATACATAGTAAATTTTAGGGTCACGCTGTGTACCACCTAATTAACCTATAATTATTTCCTGTTTTAAGGTACACTATTACCTTGTAATATAATACGTGGTACAATTTAAAAATTATAGGTCAATATTAAGGTCCGATACCGTGCCGTTAGTTAACATAGAAAAGTGTCTTCGTATTTCCTTGTTTTAATGCACTATTTAAAATATACATAGTGTACCCCCTAATTGACCTATAATTATTTCCTGCGGTAGGGTACACTATTACCCTGTAATATAATACCTGGTCCAATTTAAATATTATGGGTCAATATTAAGGTCTGATATTGCGCCTTGCGCTAGTTAAACATTGAAAGATGTCTTTGAATTTTTAAAGCATTTTAGAACGCTTATTTCTTCATTTTAAGCTTTTCAGAACACTCTATTTCGCATAAGCATACATAGTAAAATTTAGGGTCACGCTGTGTACCCCCTAAATGACCTATAATTATTTCCTGTGGTAGGGTACACTATTACCCTGTAATATAATACGTGGTCCAATTTAAAAATTATAGGTCAATATTAAGGACCGATACCGTGCCGTTAGTTAACATTGAAAAATGTCTTTGAATTTTTAAAGCATTTTAGAACGCTTATTTCCTCATTTTAAGCTTCTCAGAACACTTTATTTCGCATAGGCATACATAGTAAACTTTAGGGTCTCTCTGTGTACCCCCTAATTGACCTATAATTATTTCCTGTGATGGGTACACTATAACCCTGTAATATAATACGTGGTCCAATTTAAAAATTATAGGTCAATATTAAGGTCCGATACCGTGCCGTTAGTTAACATAGAAAAGTGTCTTCGTATTTCCTTGTTTTAATGCACTATTTAAAATATACATAGTGTACCCCCTAATTGACCTATAATTATTTCCTGTGGTAGGGTACACTATTACCCTGTAATAAAATACCTGGTCCAATTTAAATATTATGGGTCAATATTAAGGTCTGATATTGCGCCTTGCGTTAGTTAACCATTGAAAGATGTCTTTGAATTTTTAAAGCATTTTAGAACGCTTATTTCTTCATTTTAAGCTTCTCAGAACACTCTATTTCGCATAGGCATACATAGTAAATTTTAGGGTCACGCTGTGTACCACCTAATTGACCTATAATTATTTCCTGTGGTAAGGTACACTATTACCCTGTAATATAATACGTGGTACAATTTAAAAATTATAGGTCAATTTTAAGGTCCGATACCGTGCAGTTAGTTAACATAGAAAAGTGTCTTCGTATTTCCTTGTTTTAATGCACTATTTAAAATATACATAGTGTACCCCCTAAATGACCTATAATTATTTCCTGTGGTAGGGTACACTATTACCCTGTAATATAATACCTGGTCCAATTTAAATATTATAGGTCAATATTAAGGTCTGATATTGCGCCTTGCGCTAGTTAACCATTGAAAGATGTCTTTGAATTTTTAAAGCATTTTAGAACGCTTATTTCTTTATTTTAAGCTTCTCAGAACACTCTATTTCGCATAAGCATACATAGTAAAATTTAGGGTCACGCTGTGTACCCCCTAAATGACCTATAATTATTTCCTGTGGTAGGGTACACTATTACCCTGTAATATAATACGTGGTCCAATTTAAAAATTATAGGTCAATATTAAGGTCCGATACCGTGCCGTTAGTTAACATAGAAAAATGTCTTTGAATTTTTAAAGCATTTTAGAACGCTTATTTCCTCATTTTAAGCTTCTCAGAACACTCTATTTCGCATAGGCATACATAGTAAATTTTAGGGTCACGCTGTGTACCACCTAATTAACCTATAATTATTTCCTGTTTTAAGGTACACTATTACCTTGTAATATAATACGTGGTACAATTTAAAAATTATAGGTCAATATTAAGGTCCGATACCGTGCCGTTAGTTAACATAGAAAAGTGTCTTCGTATTTCCTTGTTTTAATGCACTATTTAAAATATACATAGTGTACCCCCTAATTGACCTATAATTATTTCCTGCGGTAGGGTACACTATTACCCTGTAATATAATACCTGGTCCAATTTAAATATTATGGGTCAATATTAAGGTCTGATATTGCGCCTTGCGCTAGTTAAACATTGAAAGATGTCTTTGAATTTTTAAAGCATTTTAGAACGCTTATTTCTTCATTTTAAGCTTCTCAGAACACTCTATTTCGCATAAGCATACATAGTAAAATTTAGGGTCACGCTGTGTACCCCCTAAATGACCTATAATTATTTCCTGTGGTAGGGTACACTATTACCCTGTAATATAATACGTGGTCCAATTTAAAAATTATAGGTCAATATTAAGGACCGATACCGTGCCGTTAGTTAACATTGAAAAATGTCTTTGAATTTTTAAAGCATTTTAGAACGCTTATTTCCTCATTTTAAGCTTCTCAGAACACTTTATTTCGCATAGGCATACATAGTAAACTTTAGGGTCTCTCTGTGTACCCCCTAATTGACCTATAATTATTTCCTGTGATGGGTACACTATAACCCTGTAATATAATACGTGGTCCAATTTAAAAATTATAGGTCAATATTAAGGTCCGATACCGTGCCGTTAGTTAACATAGAAAAGTGTCTTCGTATTTCCTTGTTTTAATGCACTATTTAAAATATACATAGTGTACCCCCTAATTGACCTATAATTATTTCCTGTGGTAGGGTACACTATTACCCTGTAATATAATACCTGGTCCAATTTAAATATTATGGGTCAATATTAAGGTCTGATATTGCGCCTTGCGTTAGTTAACCATTGAAAGATGTCTTTGAATTTTTAAAGCATTTTAGAACGCTTATTTCTTCATTTTAAGCTTCTCAGAACACTCTATTTCGCATAGGCATACATAGTAAATTTTAGGGTCACGCTGTGTACCACCTAATTGACCTATAATTATTTCCTGTGGTAAGGTACACTATTACCCTGTAATATAATACGTGGTACAATTTAAAAATTATAGGTCAATTTTAAGGTCCGATACCGTGCAGTTAGTTAACATAGAAAAGTGTCTTCGTATTTCCTTGTTTTAATGCACTATTTAAAATATACATAGTGTACCCCCTAATTGACCTATAATTATTTCCTGTGGTAGGGTACACTATTACCCTGTAATATAATACCTGGTCCAATTTAAATATTATGGGTCAATATTAAGGTCTGATATTGCGCCTTGCGCTAGTTAACCATTGAAAGATGTCTTTGAATTTTTAAAGCATTTTAGAACGCTTATTTCTTTATTTTAAGCTTCTCAGAACACTCTATTTCGCATAAGCATACATAGTAAAATTTAGGGTCACGCTGTGTACCCCCTAAATGACCTATAATTATTTCCTGTGGTAGGGTACACTATTACCCTGTAATATAATACGTGGTCCAATTTAAAAATTATAGGTCAATATTAAGGTCCGATACCGTGCCGTTAGTTAACATTGAAAAAAGTCTTTGAATTTTTAAAGCATTTTAGAACGCTTATTTCCTCATTTTAAGCTTCTCAGAACACTTTATTTCGCATATACATACATAGTAAAATTTAGGGTCTCTCTGTGTACCCCCTAATTGACCTATAATTATTTCCTGTGGTAGGGTACACTATAACCCTGTAATATAATACGTGGTCCAATTTAAAAATTATAGGTCAATATTAAGTTCCGATACCGTGACGTTAGTTAACATAGAAAAGTGTCTTCGTATTTCCTTGTTTTAATGCACTATTTAAAATATACATAGTGTACCCCCTAATTGACCTATAATTATTTCCTGTGGTAGGGTACACTATTACCCTGTAATATAATACCTATTCCAATTTAAATATTTTGGGTCAATATTAAGGTCTGATATTGCTCCTTGCGTTAGTTAACCATTGAAAGATGTCTTTGAATTTTTAAAGCATTTTAGAACGCTTATTTCTTCATTTTAAGCATCTCAGAACACTCTATTTCGCATAGGCATACATAGTAAAATTTAGGGTCACGCTGTGTACCCCCTAAATGACCTATAATTATATCCTGTGGTAGGGTACACTATTACCCTGTAATATAATACGTGGTCCAATTTAAAAATTATAGGTCAATATTAAGGTCCGATACCGTGCCGTTAGTTAACATAGAAAAATGTCTTTGAATTTTTAAAGCATTTTAGAACGCTTATTTCCTCATTTTAAGCTTCTCAGAACACTTTATTTCGCATAGGCATACATAGTAAACTTTAGGGTCAAGCTGTGTACCCCCTAATTGACCTATAATTATTTCCTTTGGTGGGGTACACTATTACCCTGTAATATAATACCTGGTCCAATTTAAATATTATGGGTCAATATTAAGGTCTGATATTGCTCCTTGCGTTAGTTAACCATTGAAAGATGTCTTTGAATTTTTAAAGCATTTTAGAACGCTTATTTCTTCATTTTAAGCTTCTCAGAGCACTCTATTTCGCATAGGCATACATAGTAAAATTTAGGGTCACGCTGTATACCCCCTAAATGACCTATAATTATTTCCTGTGGTAGGGTACACTATAACCCTGTAATATATTACGTGGTCCAATTTAAAAATTATAGGTCAATATTAAGGTCCGATACCGTGCCGTTAGTTAACATAGAAAAGTGTCTTCGTATTTCCTTGTTTTAATGCACTATTTAAAATATACATAGTGTACCCCCTAAAAAGACATATAATTATTTCCTGTGGTAGGGTACACTATTACCCTGTAATATAATACCTGGTCCAATTTAAATATTATGGGTCAATATTAAGGTCTGATATTGCGCCTTGCGTTAGTTAACCATTGAAAGATGTCTTTGAATTTTTAAAGCATTTTAGAACGCTTATTTCTTCATTTTAAGCTTCTCAGAACACTCTATTTCGCATAGGCATACATAGTAAAATTTAGGGTCACGCTGCGTACCCCCTAAATGACCTATAATTATTTCCTGTGGTAGGGTACACTATTACCCTCTAATATAATACGTGGTCCAATTTAAAAATTATAGGTCAATATTAAGGTCCGATACCGTGCCGTTAGTTAACATAGAAAAATGTCTTTGAATTTTTAAAGCATTTTAGAACGCTTATTTCCTCATTTTAAGCTTCTCAGAACACTCTATTTCGCATAGGCATACATAGTAAATTTTAGGGTCACGCTGTGTACCACCTAATTGCCCTATAATTATTTCCTGTGGTAAGGTACACTATTACCTTGTAATATAATACGTGGTACAATTTAAAAATTATAGGTCAATATTAAGGTCCGATACCGTGCCGTTAGTTAACATAGAAAAGTGTCTTCGTATTTCCTTGTTTTAATGCACTATTTAAAATATACATAGTGTACCCCCTAATTGACCTATAATTATTTCCTGTGGTAGGGTACACTATTACCCTGTAATATAATACCTGGTCCAATTTAAATATTATGGGTCAATATTAAGGTCTGATATTGCGCCTTGCGCTAGTTAACCATTGAAAGATGTCTTTGAATTTTTAAAGCATTTTAGAACGCTTATTTCTTCATTTTAAGCTTCTCAGAACACTCTATTTCGCATAAGTATACATAGTAAAATTTAGGGTCACGCTGTGTACCCCCTAAATGACCTATAATTATTTCCTGTGGTAGGGTACACTATTACCCTGTAATATAATACGTGGTCCAATTTAAAAATTATAGGTCAATATTAAGGACCGATACCGTGCCGTTAGTTAACATTGAAAAATGTCTTTGAATTTTTAAAGCATTTTAGAACGCTTATTTCCTCATTTTAAGCTTCTCAGAACACTTTATTTCGCATAGGCATACATAGTAAACTTTAGGGTCAAGCTGTGTACCCCCTAATTGACCTATAATTATTTCCTTTGGTGGGGTACACTATTACCCTGTAATATAATACCTGGTCCAATTTAAATATTATGGGTCAATATTAAGGTCTGATATTGCTCCTTGCGTTAGTTAACCATTGAAAGATGTCTTTGAATTTTTAAAGCATTTTAGAACGCTTATTTCTTCATTTTAAGCTTCTCAGAGCACTCTATTTCGCATAGGCATACATAGTAAAATTTAGGGTCACGCTGTATACCCCCTAAATGACCTATAATTATTTCCTGTGGTAGGGTACACTATAACCCTGTAATATATTACGTGGTCCAATTTAAAAATTATAGGTCAATATTAAGGTCCGATACCGTGCCGTTAGTTAACATAGAAAAGTGTCTTCGTATTTCCTTGTTTTAATGCACTATTTAAAATATACATAGTGTACCCCCTAAAAAGACATATAATTATTTCCTGTGGTAGGGTACACTATTACCCTGTAATATAATACCTGGTCCAATTTAAATATTATGGGTCAATATTAAGGTCTGATATTGCGCCTTGCGTTAGTTAACCATTGAAAGATGTCTTTGAATTTTTAAAGCATTTTAGAACGCTTATTTCTTCATTTTAAGCTTCTCAGAACACTCTATTTCGCATAGGCATACATAGTAAAATTTAGGGTCACGCTGCGTACCCCCTAAATGACCTATAATTATTTCCTGTGGTAGGGTACACTATTACCCTCTAATATAATACGTGGTCCAATTTAAAAATTATAGGTCAATATTAAGGTCCGATACCGTGCCGTTAGTTAACATAGAAAAATGTCTTTGAATTTTTAAAGCATTTTAGAACGCTTATTTCCTCATTTTAAGCTTCTCAGAACACTCTATTTCGCATAGGCATACATAGTAAATTTTAGGGTCACGCTGTGTACCACCTAATTGCCCTATAATTATTTCCTGTGGTAAGGTACACTATTACCTTGTAATATAATACGTGGTACAATTTAAAAATTATAGGTCAATATTAAGGTCCGATACCGTGCCGTTAGTTAACATAGAAAAGTGTCTTCGTATTTCCTTGTTTTAATGCACTATTTAAAATATACATAGTGTACCCCCTAATTGACCTATAATTATTTCCTGTGGTAGGGTACACTATTACCCTGTAATATAATACCTGGTCCAATTTAAATATTATGGGTCAATATTAAGGTCTGATATTGCGCCTTGCGCTAGTTAACCATTGAAAGATGTCTTTGAATTTTTAAAGCATTTTAGAACGCTTATTTCTTCATTTTAAGCTTCTCAGAACACTCTATTTCGCATAAGTATACATAGTAAAATTTAGGGTCACGCTGTGTACCCCCTAAATGACCTATAATTATTTCCTGTGGTAGGGTACACTATTACCCTGTAATATAATACGTGGTCCAATTTAAAAATTATAGGTCAATATTAAGGACCGATACCGTGCCGTTAGTTAACATTGAAAAATGTCTTTGAATTTTTAAAGCATTTTAGAACGCTTATTTCCTCATTTTAAGCTTCTCAGAACACTTTATTTCGCATAGGCATACATAGTAAACTTTAGGGTCTCTCTGTGTACCCCCTAATTGACCTATAATTATTTCCTGTGATGGGTACACTATAACCCTGTAATATAATACGTGGTCCAATTTAAAAATTATAGATCAATATTAAGGTCCGATACCGTGTCGTTAGTTAACATAGAAAAGTGTCTTCGTATTTCCTTGTTTTAATGCACTATTTAAAATATACATAGTGTACCCCCTAATTGACCTATAATTATTTCCTGTGGTAGGGTACACTATTACCCTGTAATATAATACCTGGTCCAATTTAAATATTATGGGTCAATATTAAGGTCTGATATTGCGCCTTGCGTTAGTTAACCATTGAAAGATGTCTTTGAATTTTTAAAGCATTTTAGAACGCTTATTTCTTCATTTTAAGCTTCTCAGAACACTCTATTTCGCATAGGCATACATAGTAAATTTTAGGGTCACGCTGTGTACACCCTAATTGACCTATAATTATTTCCTGTGGTAGGGTACACTATTACCCTGTAATACAATACCTGGTTCAATTTAAATATTATGGGTCAATATTAAGGTTTGATATTGCGCCTTGCGTTAGTTAACCATTGAAAGATGTCTTTGAATTTTTAAAGCATTTTAGAACGCTTATTTCTTCATTTTAAGCTTCTCAGAACACTCTATTTCGCATAGGCATACATAGTAAAATTTGGGGTCACGCTGTGTACCCCCTAAATGACCTATAATTATTTCCTGTGGTAGGGTACACTATTACCCTCTAATATAATACGTGGTCCAATTTAAAAATTATAGGTCAATATTAAGGTCCGATACCGTGCCGTTAGTTAACATAGAAAAATGTCTTTGAATTTTTAAAGCATTTTAGAACGCTTATTTCCTCATTTTAAGCTTCTCAGAACACTTTATTTCGCATAGGCATACATAGTAAATTTTAGGGTCACGCTGTGTACCACCTAATTGACCTATAATTATTTCCTGTGGTAAGGTACACTATTACCTTGTAATATAATAAGTGGTACAATTTAAAAATTATAGGTCAATATTAAGGTCCGATACCGTGCCGTTAGTTAACATAGAAAAGTGTCTTCGTATTTCCTTGTTTTAATGCACTATTTAAAATATACATAGTGTACCCCCTAATTGACCTATAATTATTTCCTGTGGTAGGGTACACTATTACCCTGTAATATAATACCTGGTCCAATTTAAATATTATGGGTCAATATAAAGGTCTGATATTGCGCCTTGCGCTAGTTAACCATTGAAAGATGTCTTTGAATTTTTAAAGCATTTTAGAACGCTTATTTCTTCATTTTAAGCTTCTCAGAACACTCTATTTCGCATAAGCATACATAGTAAAATTTAGGGTCACGCTGTGTACCCCCTAAATGACCTATAATTATTTCCTGTGGTAGGGTACACTATCACCCTGTAATATAATACGTGGTCCAATTTAAAAATTATAGGTCAATATTAAGGACCGATACCGTGCCGTTAGTTAACATTGAAAAATGTCTTTGAATTTTTAAAGCATTTTAGAACGCTTATTTCCTCATTTTAAGCTTCTCAGAACACTTTATTTCGCATAGGCATACATAGTAAACTTTAGGGTCTCTCTGTGTACCCCCTAATTGACCTATAATTATTTCCTGTGATGGGTACACTATAACCCTGTAATATAATACGTGGTCCAATTTAAAAATTATAGGTCAATATTAAGGTCCGATACCGTGCCGTTAGTTAACATAGAAAAGTGTCTTCGTATTTCCTTGTTTTAATGCACTATTTAAAATATACATAGTGTACCCCCTAATTGACCTATAATTATTTCCTGTGGTAGGGTACACTATTACCCTGTAATATAATACCTATTCCAATTTAAATATTATGGGTCAATATTAAGGTCTGATATTGCGCCTTGCGTTAGTTAACCATTGAAAGATGTCTTTGAATTTTTAAAGCATTTTAGAACGCTTATTTCTTCATTTTAAGCATCTCAGAACACTCTATTTCGCATAGGCATACATAGTAAAGTTTAGGGTCACGCTGTGTACCCCCTAAATGACCTATAATTATATCCTGTGGTAGGGTACACTATTACCCTGTAATATAATACGTTGTCCAATTTAAAAATTATATGTCAATATTAAGGTCCGATACCGTGCCGTTAGTTAACATAGAAAAATGTCTTTGAATTTTTAAAGCATTTTAGAACGCTTATTTCCTCATTTTAAGCTTCTCAGAACACTTTATTTCGCATAGGCATACATAGTAAACTTTAGGGTCACGCTGTGTAACCCCTAATTGACCTATAATTATTTCCTTTGGTGGGGTACACTATTACCCTGTAATATAATACCTGGTCCAATTTAAATATTATGGGTCAATATTAAGGTCTGATATTGCGCCTTGCGTTAGTTAACCATTGAAAGATGTCTTTGAATTTTTAAAGCATTTTAGAACGCTTATTTCTTCATTTTAAGCTTCTCAGAGCACTCTATTTCGCATAGGCATACATAGTAAAATTTAGGGTCACGCTGTGTACCCCCTAAATGACCTATAATTATTTCCTGTGGTAGGGTACACTATAACCCTGTAATATATTACGTGGTCCAATTTAAAAATTATAGGTCAATATTAAGGTCCGATACCGTGCCGTTAGTTAACATAGAAAAGTGTCTTCGTGTTTCCTTGTTTTAATGCACTATTTAAAATATACATAGTGTACCCCCTAATTGACCTATAATTATTTCCTGTGGTAGGGTACACTATTACCCTGTAATATAATACCTGGTCCAATTTAAATATTATGGGTCAATATTAAGGTCTGATATTGCGCCTTGCGTTAGTTAACCATTGAAAGATGTCTTTGAATTTTTAAAGCATTTTAGAACGCTTATTTCTTCATTTTAAGCTTCTCAGAACACTCTATTTCGCATAGGCATACATAGTAAAATTTAGGGTCACGCTGTGTACCCCCTAAATGACCTATAATTATTTCCTGTGGTAGGGTACACTATTACCCTCTAATATAATACGTGGTCCAATTTAAAAATTATAGGTCAATATTAAGGTCCGATACCGTGCCGTTAGTTAACATAGAAAAATGTCTTTGAATTTTTAAAGCATTTTAGAACGCTTATTTCCTCATTTTAAGCTTCTCAGAACACTCTATTTCGCATAGGAATACATAGTAAATTTTAGGGTCACGCTGTGTACCACCTAATTGACCTATAATTATTTCCTGTGGTAAGGTACACTATTACCTTGTAATATAATACGTGGTACAATTTAAAAATTATAGGTCAATATTAAGGTCCGATACCGTGCCGTTAGTTAACATAGAAAAGTGTCTTCGTATTTCCTTGTTTTAATGCACTATTTAAAATATACATAGTGTACCCCCTAATTGACCTATAATTATTTCCTGTGGTAGGGTACACTATTACCCTGTAATATAATACCTGGTCCAATTTAAGTATTATGGGTCAATATTAAGGTCTGATATTGCGCCTTGCGCTAGTTAACCATTGAAAGATGTCTTTGAATTTTTAAAGCATTTTAGAACGCTTATTTCTTCATTTTAAGCTTCTCAGAACACTCTATTTCGCATAAGTATACATAGTAAAATTTAGGGTCACGCTGTGTACCCCCTAAATGACCTATAATTATTTCCTGTGGTAGGGTACACTATTACCCTGTAATATAATACGTGGTCCAATTTAAAAATTATAGGTCAATATTAAGGACCGATACCGTGCCGTTAGTTAACATTGAAAAATGTCTTTGAATTTTTAAAGCATTTTAGAACGCTTATTTCTTCATTTTAAGCTTCTCAGAACACTCTATTTCGCATAAGTATACATAGTAAACTTTAGGGTCTCTCTGTGTACCCCCTAATTGACCTATAATTATTTCCTGTGATGGGTACACTATAACCCTGTAATATAATACGTGGTCCAATTTAAAAATTATAGGTCAATATTAAGGTCCGATACCGTGCCGTTAGTTAACATAGAAAAGTGTCTTCGTATTTCCTTGTTTTAATGCACTATTTAAAATATACATAGTGTACCCCCTAATTGACCTATAATTATTTCCTGTGGTAGGGTACACTATTACCCTGTAATATAATACCTGGTCCAATTTAAATATTATGGGTCAATATTAAGGTCTGATATAGCGCCTTGCGTTAGTTAACCATTGAAAGATGTCTTTGAATTTTTAAAGCATTTTAGAACGCTTATTTCTTCATTTTAAGCTTCTCAGAACACTCTATTTCGCATAGGCATACATAGTAAATTTTAGGGTCACGCTGTGTACCACCTAATTGACCTATAATTATTTCCTGTGGTAAGGTACACTATTACCCTGTAATATAATACGTGGTACAATTTAAAAATTATAGGTCAATTTTAAGGTCCGATACCGTGCAGTTAGTTAACATAGAAAAGTGTCTTCGTATTTCCTTGTTTTAATGCACTATTTAAAATATACATAGTGTACCCCCTAATTGACCTATAATTATTTCCTGTGGTAGGGTACACTATTACCCTGTAATATAATACCTGGTCCAATTTAAATATTATGGGTCAATATTAAGGTCTGATATTGCGCCTTGCGCTAGTTAACCATTGAAAGATGTCTTTGAATTTTTAAAGCATTTTAGAACGCTTATTTCTTTATTTTAAGCTTCTCAGAACACTCTATTTCGCATAAGCATACATAGTAAAATTTAGGGTCACGCTGTGTACCCCCTAAATGACCTATAATTATTTCCTGTGGTAGGGTACACTATTACCCTGTAATATAATACGTGGTCCAATTTAAAAATTATAGGTCAATATTAAGGTCTGATATTGCGCCTTGCGTTAGTTAACCATTGAAAGATGTCTTTGAATTTTTAAAGCATTTTAGAACGCTTATTTCCTCATTTTAAGCTTCTCAGAACACTCTATTTCGCATAGGCATACATAGTAAATTTTAGGGTCACGCTGTGTACCACCTAATTGACCTATAATTATTTCCTGTGGTAAGGTACACTATTACCTTGTAATATAATACGTGGTACAATTTAAAAATTATAGGTCAATATTAAGGTCCGATACCGTGCCGTTAGTTAACATAGAAAAGTGTCTTCGTATTTCCTTGTTTTAATGCACTATTTAAAATATACATAGTGTACCCCCTAATTGACCTAAAATTATTTCCTGTGGTAGGGTACACTATTACCCTGTAATATAATACCTGGTCCAATTTAAATATTATGGGTCAATATTAAGGTCTGATATTGCGCCTTGCGCTAGTTAACCATTGAAAGATGTCTTTGAATTTTTAAAGCATTTTAGAACGCTTATTTCTTCATTTTAAGCTTCTCAGAACACTCTATTTCGCATAAGTATACATAGCAAAATTTAGGGTCACGCTGTGTACCCCCTAAATGACCTATAATTATTTCCTGTGGTAGGGTACACTATTACCCTGTAATATAATACGTGGTCCAATTTAAAAATTATAGGTCAATATTAAGGACCGATACCGTGCCGTTAGTTAACATTGAAAAATGTCTTTGAATTTTTAAAGCATTTTAGAACGCTTATTTCTTCATTTTAAGCTTCTCAGAACACTCTATTTCGCATAAGTATACATAGTAAACTTTAGGGTCTCTCTGTGTACCCCCTAATTGACCTATAATTATTTCCTGTGATGGGTACACTATAACCCTGTAATATAATACGTGGTCCAATTTAAAAATTATAGGTCAATATTAAGGTCCGATACCGTGCCGTTAGTTAACATAGAAAAGTGTCTTCGTATTTCCTTGTTTTAATGCACTATTTAAAATATACATAGTGTACCCCCTAATTGACCTATAATTATTTCCTGTGGTAGGGTACACTATTACCCTGTAATATAATACCTGGTCCAATTTAAATATTATGGGTCAATATTAAGGTCTGATATTGCGCCTTGCGTTAGTTAACCATTGAAAGATGTCTTTGAATTTTTAAAGCATTTTAGAACGCTTATTTCTTCATTTTAAGCTTCTCAGAACACTCTATTTCGCATAGGCATACATAGTAAATTTTAGGGTCACGCTGTGTACCACCTAATTGACCTATAATTATTTCCTGTGGTAAGGTACACTATTACCCTGTAATATAATACGTGGTACAATTTAAAAATTATAGGTCAATTTTAAGGTCCGATACCGTGCAGTTAGTTAACATAGAAAAGTGTCTTCGTATTTCCTTGTTTTAATGCACTATTTAAAATATACATAGTGTACCCCCTAATTGACCTATAATTATTTCCTGTGGTAGGGTACACTATTACCCTGTAATATAATACCTGGTCCAATTTAAATATTATGGGTCAATATTAAGGTCTGATATTGCGCCTTGCGCTAGTTAACCATTGAAAGATGTCTTTGAATTTTTAAAGCTTTTTAGAACGCTTATTTCTTTATTTTAAGCTTCTCAGAACACTCTATTTCGCATAAGCATACATAGTAAAATTTAGGGTCACGCTGTGTACCCCCTAAATGACCTATAATTATTTCCTGTGGTAGGGTACACTATTACCCTGTAATATAATACGTGGTCCAATTTAAAAATTATAGGTCAATATTAAGGTCCGATACCGTGCCGTTAGTTAACATTGAAAAATGTCTTTGAATTTTTAAAGCATTTTAGAACGCTTATTTCCTCATTTTAAGCTTCTCAGAACACTTTATTTCGCATATACATACATAGTAAACTTTAGGGTCTCTCTGTGTACCCCCTAATTGACCTATAATTATTTCCTGTGGTAGGGTACACTATAACCCTGTAATATAATACGTGGTCCAATTTAAAAATTATAGGTCAATATTAAGTTCCGATACCGTGACGTTAGTTAACATAGAAAAGTGTCTTCGTATTTCCTTGTTTTAATGCACTATTTAAAATATACATAGTGTACCCCCTAATTGACCTATAATTATTTCCTGTGGTGGGGTACACTATTACCCTGTAATATAATACCTATTCCAATTTAAATATTATGGGTCAATATTAAGGTCTGATATTGCGCCTTGCGTTTTAGAACGCTTATTTCTTCATTTTAAGCATCTCAGAACACTCTATTTCGCATAGGTATACATAGTAAAATTTAGGGTCACGCTGTGTACCCCCTAAATGACCTATAATTATATCCTGTGGTAGGGTACACTATTACCCTGTAATATAATACGTGGTCCAATTTAAAAATTATAGGTCAATATTAAGGTCCGATACCGTGCCGTTAGTTAACATAGAAAAATGTCTTTGAATTTTTAAAGCATTTTAGAACGCTTATTTCCTCATTTTAAGCTTCTCAGAACACTTTATTTCGCATAGGCATACATAGTAAACTTAAGGGTCACGCTGTGTACCCCCTAATTGACCTATAATTATTTCCTTTGGTGGGGTACACTATTACCCTGTAATATAATACCTGGTCCAATTTAAATATTATGGGTCAATATTAAGGTCTGATATTGCGCCTTGCGTTAGTTAACCATTGAAAGATGTCTTTGAATTTTTAAAGCATTTTAGAACGCTTATTTCTTCATTTTAAGCTTCTCAGAGCACTCTATTTCGCATAGGCATACATAGTAAAATTTAGGGTCACGCTGTGTACCCCCTAAATGACCTATAATTATTTCCTGTGGTAGGGTACACTATAACCCTGTAATATATTACGTGGTCCAATTTAAAAATTATAGGTCAATATTAAGGTCCGATACCGTGCCGTTAGTTAACATAGAAAAGTGTCTTCGTATTTTCTTGTTTTAATGCACTATTTAAAACATACATAGTGTACCCCCTAATTGACCTATAATTATTTCCTGTGGTAGGGTACACAATTACCTGTAATATAATACCTGGTCCAATTGAAATATTATGGTTCCATATTAAGGTCTGATATCGCGCTTTGCGTTAGTTAACCATTGAAAGATGTCTTTGAATTTTTAAAGCATTTTAGAACGCTTATTTCTTCATTTTAAGCTTCTCAGAACACTCTATTTCGCATAGGCATACATAGTAAATTTTAGGGTCACGCTGTGTACCACCTAATTGACCTATAATTATTTCCTGTGGTAAGGTACACTATTACCCTGTAATATAATACGTGGTACAATTTAAAAATTATAGGTCAATATTAAGGTCCGATACCGTGCCGTTAGTTAACATAGAAAAGTGTTTTCGTATTTCCTTGTTTTAATGCACTATTTAAAATATACATAGTGTACCCCCTAATTGACCTATAATTATTTCCTGTGGTAGGGTACACTATTACCCTGTAATATAATACCTGGTCCAATTTAAATATTATGGGTCAATATTAAGGTCTGATATTGCGCCTTGCGTTAGTTAACCATTGAAAGATGTCTTTGAATTTTTAAAGCATTTTAGAACGCTTATTTCTTCATTTTAAGCATCTCAGAACACTCTATTTCGCATAGGCATACATAGTAAAGTTTAGGGTCACGCTGTGTACCCCCTAAATGACCTATAATTATTTCCTGTGGTAGGGTACACTATTTCCCTGTAATATAATACGTGGTCCAATTTAAAAATTATAGGTCAATAATAAGATCCGATACCGTGCCGTTAGTTAACATAGAAAAATGTCTTTGAATTTTTAAAGCATTTTAGAACGCTTATTTCCTCATTTTAAGCTTCTCAGAACACTTTATTTCGCAACGGCATACATAGTAAACTTTAGGGTCACTCTGTGTACCCCCTAATTGACCTATAATTATTTCCTGTGGTAGGGTACACTATAACCCTGTAATATAATACGTGGTCCAATTTAAAAATTATAGGTCAATATTAAGGTCCGATACCGTGCCGTTAGTTAACATAGAAAAGTGTCTTCGTATTTTCTTGTTTTAATGCACTATTTAAAACATACATAGTGTACCCCCTAATTGACCTATAATTATTTCCTGTTGTAGGGTACACAATTACCCTGTAATATAATACCTGGTCCAATTGAAATATTATGGTTCCATATTAAGGTCTGATATCGCGCTTTGCGTTAGTTAACCATTGAAAGATGTCTTTGAATTTTTAAAGCATTTTAGAACGCTAATTTCTTCATTTTAAGCTTCTCAGAACACTCTATTTCGCATAGGCATACATAGTAAATTTTAGGGTCACGCTGTGTACCACCTAATTGACCTATAATTATTTCCTGTGGTAAGGTACACTATTACCCTGTAATATAATACGTGGTACAATTTAAAAATTATAGGTCAATATTAAGGTCCGATACCGTGCCGTTAGTTAACATAGAAAAGTGTCTTCGTATTTCCTTGTTTTAATGCACTATTTAAAATATACATAGTGTACCCCCTAAATGACCTATAATTATTTCCTGTGGTAGGGTACACTATTACCCTGTAATATAATAGGTGGTCCAATTTAAAAATTATAGGTCAATATTAAGGTCCGATACCGTGCCGTTAGTTAACATAGAAAAATGTCTTTGAATTTTTAAAGCATTTTAGAACGCTTATTTCTTCATTTTAAGCATCTCAGAACACTCTATTTCGCATAGGCATATATAGTAAACTTTAGGGTCACTCTGTGTACCCCCTAATTGACCTATAATTATTTCCTGTGGTAGGGTTTACTATAACCCTGTAATATAATACGTGGTCCAATTTAAAAATTATAGGTCAATATTAAGGACCGATACCGTGCCGTTAGTTAACATAGAAAAGTGTCTTCGTATTTCCTTGTTTTAATGCACTATTTAAAATATACATAGTGTACCCCCTAATTGACCTATAATTATTTCCTGGGGTAGGGTACACTATTACCCTGTAATATAATACCTGGTCCAATTTAAATATTATGGGTCAATATTAAGGTCTGATATTGCGCCTTGCGTTAGTTAACCATTGGAAGATGTCTTTGAATTTTTAAGGCATTTTAGAACGCTTATTTCTTCATTTTAAGCATCTCAGAACACTCTATTTCGCATAGGCATACATAGTAAAATTTAGGGTCACGCTGTGTACCCCCTAAATGACCTATAATTATTTCCTGTGGTAGGGTACACTATTACCCTGTAATATAATACGTGGTCCAATTTAAAAATTATAGGTCAATATTAAGGTCCGATACCGTGCCGTTAGTTAACATAGAAAAATGTCTTTGAATTTTTAAAGCATTTTAGAACGCTTATTTCCTCATTTTAAGCTTCTCAGAACACTTTTTTTCGCATAGGCACACATAGTAAACTTTAGGGTCACGCTGTGTACCCCCTAATTGACCTATAATTATTTCCTTTGGTAGGGTACACTATTACCCTGTAATATAATACCTGGTCCAATTTAAATTTTATGGGTCAATATTAAGGTCTGATATTGCGCCTTGCGTTAGTTAACCATTGAAAGATGTCTTTGAATTTTTAAAGAATTTTAGAACGCTTATTTCTTCATTTTAAGCTTCTCAGAACACTCTATTTCGCATAGGCATACATAGTAAAATTTAGGGTCACGCTGTGTACCCCCTAAATAACCTATAATTATTTCCTGTGGTAGGGTACACTATTACCCTGTAATATAATACGTGGTCCAATTTAAAAATTATAGGTCAATATTAAGTTCCGATACCGTGCCGTTAGTTAACATTGAAAAATGTCTTCGTATTTCCTTGTTTTAATGCACTATTTAAAATATACATAGTGTACCCCCTAATTGACCTATAATTATTTCCTGTGGTAGGGTACACTATTACCCTGTAATATAATACCTGGTCCAATTTAAATATTATGGGTCAATATTAAGGTCTGATATTGCGCCTTGCGTTAGTTAACCATTGAAAGATGTCTTTGAATTTTTAAAGCATTTTAGAACGCTTATTTCTTCATTTTAAGCATCTCAGAACACTCTATTTCGCATAGACATATATAGTAAACTTTAGGGTCACTCTGTGTACCCCCTAATTGACCTATAATTATTTCCTGTGTATTAGGGTACACTATTACCCTGTAATATAATACGTTGTCCAATTTAAAAATTATAGGTCAATATTAAGGTCCTATACCGTGCCGTTAGTTAACATAGAAAAGTGTCTTCGTATTTCCTTGTTTTAATGCACTATTTAAAATATACATAGTGTACCCCCTAATTGACCTATAATTATATCCTGTGGTAGGGTACACTATTACCCTGTAATATAATACCTGGTCCAATTTAAATATTATGGGTCAATATTAAGGTCTGATATTGCGACTTGCGTTAGTTAACCATTGGAAGATGTCTTTGAATTTTTAAAGCATTTTAGAACGCTTATTTCTTCATTTTAAGCATCTCAGAACACTCTATTTCGCATAGGCATACATAGTAAAATTTAGGGTCACGCTGTGTACCCCCTAAATGACCTATAATTATTTCCTGTGGTAGGGTACACTATTACCCTGTAATATAATACGTGGTCCAATTTAAAAATTATAGGTCAATATTAAGGTCCGATACCGTGCCGTTAGTTAACATAGAAAAATGTCTTTGAATTTTTAAAGCATTTTAGAACGCTTATTTCCTCATTTTTAGCTTCTCAGAACACTTTATTTCGCATAGGCATACATAGTAAACTTTAGGGTCACGCTGTGTACCCCCTAAATGACCTATAATTATTTACTGTGGTAGGGTACACTTTTACCCTGTAATATAATACGTGGACCAATTTAAAAATTATAGGTCAATATTAAGTTCCGATACCGTGCCGTTAGTTAACATTGAAAAATGTCTTCGTATTTCCTTGTTTTAATGCACTATTTAAAATATACATAGTGTACCCCCTAATTGACCTATAATTATTTCCTGTGGTAGGGTACACTATTACCCTGTAATATAATACCTGGTCCAATTTAAATATTATGGGTCAATATTAAGGTCTGATATTGCGCCTTGCGTTAGTTAACCATTGAAAGATGTCTTTGAATTTTTAAAGCATTTTAGAACGCTTATTTCTTCATTTTAAGCATCTCAGAACACTCTATTTCGCATAGGCATATATAGTAAACTTTAGGGTCACTCTGTGTACCCCCTAATTGACCTATAATTATTTCCTGTGTATTAGGGTACACTATTACCCTGTAATATAATACGTTGTCCAATTTAAAAATTATAGGTCAATATTAAGGTCCTATACCGTGCCGTTAGTTAACATAGAAAAGTGTCTTCGTATTTCCTTGTTTTAATGCACTATTTAAAATATACATAGTGTACCCCCTAATTGACCTATAATTATATCCTGTGGTAGGGTACACTATTACCCTGTAATATAATACCTGGTCCAATTTAAATATTATGGGTCAATATTAAGGTCTGATATTGCGACTTGCGTTAGTTAACCATTGGAAGATGTCTTTGAATTTTTAAAGCATTTTAGAACGCTTATTTCTTCATTTTAAGCTTCTCAGAACACTCTATTTCGCATAGGCATACATAGTAAAATTTAGGGTCACGCTGTGTACCCCCTAAATGACCTATAATTATTTCCTGTGGTAGGGTACACTATTACCCTGTAATATAATACGTGGTCCAATTTAAAAATTATAGGTCAATATTAAGGTCCGATACCGTGCCGTTAGTTAACATAGAAAAATGTCTTTGAATTTTTAAAGCATTTTAGAACGCTTATTTCCTCATTTTAAGCTTCTCAGAACACTTTATTTCGCATAGGCATACATAGTAAACTTTAGGGTCACTCTGTGTACCCCCTAATTGACCTATAATTATTTCCTGTTTTAGGGTACACTATAACCCTGTAATATAATACGTGGTCCAGTTTAAAAATTATAGGTCAATATTAAGGTCCGATACCGTGCCGTTAGTTAACATAGAAAAGTGTCTTCGTATTTCCTTGTTTTAATGCACTATTTAAAATATACATAGTGTACCCCCTAATTGACCTATAATTATTTCCTGTGGTAGGGTACACTATTACCCTGTAATATAATACCTGGTCCAATTTAAATATTATGGGTCAATATTAAGGTCTGATATTGCGCCTTGCGTCAGTTAACCATTGAAAGATGTTTTTGAATTTTTAAAGCATTTTAGAACGCTTATTTCTTCATTTTAAGCATCTCAGAACACTCTATTTCACATAGGCATATATAGTAAACTTTAGGGTCACTCTGCGTACCCCCTAATTGACCTATAATTATTTCCTGTGGTAGGGTACACTATAACCCTGTAATATAATACGTGGTCCAATTTAAAAATTATAGGTCAATATTAAGGTCCGATACCGTGCCGTTAGTTAACATATAAAAGTGTCTTCGTATTTCCTTGTTTTAATGCACTATTTAAAATATACATAGTGTACCCCCTAATTGACCTATAATTATTTCCTGTGGTAGGGAACACTATTACCCTGTAATATAATACCTGGTCCAATTTAAATATTATGGGTCAATATTAAGGTCTGATATTGCGCCTTGCGTTAGTTAACCATTGGAAGATGTCTTTGAATTTTTAAAGCATTTTAGAACGCTTATTTCTTCTTTTTAAGCATCTCAGAACACTCTATTTCGCATAGGCATACATAGTAAAATTTAGGGTCACGCTGTGTACCCCCTAAATGACCTATAATTATTTCCTGTGGTAGGGTACACTATTACCCTGTAATATAATACGTGGTCCAATTTAAAAATTATAGGTCAATATTAAGGTCCGATACCGTGCCGTTAGTTAACATAGAAAAATGTCTTTGAATTTTTAAAGCATTTTAGAACGCTTATTTCCTCATTTTAAGCTTCTCAGAACACTTTATTTCGCATAGGCATACATAGTAAACTTTAGGGTCACGCTGTGTACCCCCTAATTGACCTATAATTATTTCCTTTGGTAGGGTACACTATTACCCTGTAATATAATACCTGGTCCAATTTAAATTTTATGGGTCAATATTAAGGTCTGATATTGCGCCTTGCGTTAGTTAACCATTGAAAGATGTCTTTGAATTTTTAAAGCATTTTAGAACGCTTATTTCTTCATTTTAAGCTTCTCAGAACACTCTATTTCGCATAGGCATACATAGTAAAATTTAGGGTCACGCTGTGTACCCCCTAAATGACCTATAATTATTTCCTGTGGTAGGGTACACTATTACCCTGTAATATAATACGTGGTCCAATTTAAAAATTATAGGTCAATATTAAGTTCCGATACCGTGCCGTTAGTTAACATTGAAAAATGTCTTCGTATTTCCTTGTTTTAATGCACTATTTAAAATATACATAGTGTACCCCCTAATTGACCTATAATTATTTCCTGTGGTAGGGTACACTATTACCCTGTAATATAATACCTTTTCCAATTTAAATATTATGGGTCAATATTAAGGTCTGATATTGCGCCTTGCGTTAGTTAACCATTGAAAGATGTCTTTGAATTTTTAAAGCATTTTAGAACGCTTATTTCTTCATTTTAAGCATCTCAGAACACTCTATTTCGCATAGGCATATATAGTAAACTTTAGGGTCACTCTGTGTACCCCCTAATTGACCTATAATTATTTCCTGTGGTAGGGTACACTATTACCCTGTAATATAATACGTGGTCCAATTTAAAAATTATAGGTCAATATTAAGGTCCGATACCGTGCCGTTAGTTAACATAGAAAAGTGTCTTCGTATTTCCTTGTTTTAATGCACTATTTAAAATATACATAGTGTACCCCCTAATTGACCTATAATTATATCCTGTGGTAGGGTACACTATTACCCTGTAATATAATACGTGGTCCAATTTAAAAATTATAGGTCAATATTAAGGTCCGATACCGTACCGTTAGTTAACATAGAAAAATGTCTTTGAATTTTTAAAGCATTTTAGAACGCTTATTTCCTCATTTTTAGCTTCTCAGAACACTTTATTTCGCATAGGCATACATAGTAAACTTTAGGGTCACTCTGTGTACCCCCTAATTGACCTATAATTATTTCCTGTGGTAGGGTACACTATAACCCTGTAATATAATACGTGGTCCAATTTAAAAATTATAGGTCAATATTAAGGTCCGATATTGCGCCTTGCGTTAGTTAACCATTGAAAGATGTCTTTGAATTTTTAAAGCATTTTAGAACGCTTATTTCTTCATTTTAAGCTTCTCAGAACACTCTATTTCGCATAGGAATACATAGTAAAATTTAGGGTCACGCTGTGTACCCCCTAAATGACCTATAAGTATTTCCTGTGGTAGGGTACACTATTACCCTGTAATATAATACGTGGTCCAATTTAAAAATTATAGGTCAATATTAAGGTCCTATACCGTGCCGTTAGTTAACATAGAAAAGTGTCTTCGTATTTCCTTGTTTTAATGCACTATTTAAAATATACATAGTGTACCCCCTAATTGACCTATAATTATATCCTGTGGTAGGGTACACTATTACCCTGTAATATAATACCTGGTCCAATTTAAATATTATGGGTCAATATTAAGGTCTGATATTGTGACTTGCGTTAGTTAACCATTGGAAGATGTCTTTGAATTTTTAAAGCATTTTAGAACGCTTATTTCTTCATTTTAAGCATCTCAGAACACTCTATTTCGCATAGGCATACATAGTAAAATTTAGGGTCACGCTGTGTACCCCCTAAATGACCTATAATTATTTCCTGTGGTAGGGTACACTATTACCCTGTAATATAATACGTGGTCCAATTTAAAAATTATAGGTCAATATTAAGGTCCGATACCGTGCCGTTAGTTAACATAGAAAAATGTCTTTGAATTTTTAAAGCATTTTAGAACGCTTATTTCCTCATTTTTAGCTTCTCAGAACACTTTATTTCGCATAGGCATACATAGTAAACTTTAGGGTCACTCTGTGTACCCCCTAATTGACCTATAATTATTTCCTGTGGTAGGGTACACTATAACCCTGTAATATAATACGTGGTCCAATTTAAAAATTATAGGTCAATATTAAAGTCCGATACCGTGCCGTTAGTTAACATAGAAAAGTGTCTTCGTATTTCCTTGTTTTAATGCACTATTTAAAATATACATAGTGTACCCCCTAATTGACCTATAATTATTTCCTGTGGTAGGGTACACTATTACCCTGTAATATAATACCTGGTCCAATTTAAATATTATGGGTCAATATTAAGGTCTGATATTGCGCCTTGCGTCAGTTAACCATTGAAAGATGTTTTTGAATTTTTAAAGCATTTTAGAACGCTTATTTCTTCATTTTAAGCATCTCAGAACACTCTATTTCGCATAGGCATATATAGTAAACTTTAGGGTCACTCTGCGTACCCCCTAATTGACCTATAATTATTTCCTGTGGTAGGGTACACTATAACCCTGTAATATAATACGTGGTCCAATTTAAAAATTATAGGTCAATATTAAGGTCCGATACCGTGCCGTTAGTTAACATATAAAAGTGTCTTCGTATTTCCTTGTTTTAATGCACTATTTAAAATATACATAGTGTACCCCCTAATTGACCTATAATTATTTCCTGTGGTAGGGAACACTATTACCCTGTAATATAATACCTGGTCCAATTTAAATATTATGGGTCAATATTAAGGTCTGATATTGCGCCTTGCGTTAGTTAACCATTGGAAGATGTCTTTGAATTTTTAAAGCATTTTAGAACGCTTATTTCTTCTTTTTAAGCATCTCAGAACACTCTATTTCGCATAGGCATACATAGTAAAATTTAGGGTCACGCTGTGTACCCCCTAAATGACCTATAATTATTTCCTGTGGTAGGGTACACTATTACCCTGTAATATAATACGTGGTCCAATTTAAAAATTATAGGTCAATATTAAGGTCCGATACCGTGCCGTTAGTTAACATAGAAAAATGTCTTTGAATTTTTAAAGCATTTTAGAACGCTTATTTCCTCATTTTAAGCTTCTCAGAACACTTTATTTCGCATAGGCATACATAGTAAACTTTAGGGTCACGCTGTGTACCCCCTAATTGACCTATAATTATTTCCTTTGGTAGGGTACACTATTACCCTGTAATATAATACCTGGTCCAATTTAAATTTTATGGGTCAATATTAAGGTCTGATATTGCGCCTTGCGTTAGTTAACCATTGAAAGATGTCTTTGAATTTTTAAAGCATTTTAGAACGCTTATTTCTTCATTTTAAGCTTCTCAGAACACTCTATTTCGCATAGGCATACATAGTAAAATTTAGGGTCACGCTGTGTACCCCCTAAATGACCTATAATTATTTCCTGTGGTAGGGTACACTATTACCCTGTAATATAATACGTGGTCCAATTTAAAAATTATAGGTCAATATTAAGTTCCGATACCGTGCCGTTAGTTAACATTGAAAAATGTCTTCGTATTTCCTTGTTTTAATGCACTATTTAAAATATACATAGTGTACCCCCTAATTGACCTATAATTATTTCCTGTGGTAGGGTACACTATTACCCTGTAATATAATACCTTTTCCAATTTAAATATTATGGGTCAATATTAAGGTCTGATATTGCGCCTTGCGTTAGTTAACCATTGAAAGATGTCTTTGAATTTTTAAAGCATTTTAGAACGCTTATTTCTTCATTTTAAGCATCTCAGAACACTCTATTTCGCATAGGCATATATAGTAAACTTTAGGGTCACTCTGTGTACCCCCTAATTGACCTATAATTATTTCCTGTGGTAGGGTACACTATTACCCTGTAATATAATACGTGGTCCAATTTAAAAATTATAGGTCAATATTAAGGTCCGATACCGTGCCGTTAGTTAACATAGAAAAGTGTCTTCGTATTTCCTTGTTTTAATGCACTATTTAAAATATACATAGTGTACCCCCTAATTGACCTATAATTATATCCTGTGGTAGGGTACACTATTACCCTGTAATATAATACGTGGTCCAATTTAAAAATTATAGGTCAATATTAAGGTCCGATACCGTACCGTTAGTTAACATAGAAAAATGTCTTTGAATTTTTAAAGCATTTTAGAACGCTTATTTCCTCATTTTTAGCTTCTCAGAACACTTTATTTCGCATAGGCATACATAGTAAACTTTAGGGTCACTCTGTGTACCCCCTAATTGACCTATAATTATTTCCTGTGGTAGGGTACACTATAACCCTGTAATATAATACGTGGTCCAATTTAAAAATTATAGGTCAATATTAAGGTCCGATATTGCGCCTTGCGTTAGTTAACCATTGAAAGATGTCTTTGAATTTTTAAAGCATTTTAGAACGCTTATTTCTTCATTTTAAGCTTCTCAGAACACTCTATTTCGCATAGGAATACATAGTAAAATTTAGGGTCACGCTGTGTACCCCCTAAATGACCTATAAGTATTTCCTGTGGTAGGGTACACTATTACCCTGTAATATAATACGTGGTCCAATTTAAAAATTATAGGTCAATATTAAGGTCCTATACCGTGCCGTTAGTTAACATAGAAAAGTGTCTTCGTATTTCCTTGTTTTAATGCACTATTTAAAATATACATAGTGTAC
This sequence comes from Parasteatoda tepidariorum, assembly GCF_982258835.1. Classification (NCBI taxonomy): domain Eukaryota; kingdom Metazoa; phylum Arthropoda; class Arachnida; order Araneae; family Theridiidae; genus Parasteatoda; species Parasteatoda tepidariorum. The sequence goes on along the minus strand of NW_028257398.1, from coordinate 333,447 downwards.
CCCCTAATTGACCTATAATTATATCCTGTGGTAGGGTACACTATTACCCTGTAATATAATACCTGGTCCAATTTAAATATTATGGGTCAATATTAAGGTCTGATATTGTGACTTGCGTTAGTTAACCATTGGAAGATGTCTTTGAATTTTTAAAGCATTTTAGAACGCTTATTTCTTCATTTTAAGCATCTCAGAACACTCTATTTCGCATAGGCATACATAGTAAAATTTAGGGTCACGCTGTGTACCCCCTAAATGACCTATAATTATTTCCTGTGGTAGGGTACACTATTACCCTGTAATATAATACGTGGTCCAATTTAAAAATTATAGGTCAATATTAAGGTCCGATACCGTGCCGTTAGTTAACATAGAAAAATGTCTTTGAATTTTTAAAGCATTTTAGAACGCTTATTTCCTCATTTTTAGCTTCTCAGAACACTTTATTTCGCATAGGCATACATAGTAAACTTTAGGGTCACTCTGTGTACCCCCTAATTGACCTATAATTATTTCCTGTGGTAGGGTACACTATAACCCTGTAATATAATACGTGGTCCAATTTAAAAATTATAGGTCAATATTAAAGTCCGATACCGTGCCGTTAGTTAACATAGAAAAGTGTCTTCGTATTTTCTTGTTTTAATGCACTATTTAAAACATACATAGTGTACCCCCTAATTGACCTATAATTATTTCCTGTTGTAGGGTACACTATTACCCTGTAATATAATACCTGGTCCAATTGAAATATTATGGTTCCATATTAAGGTCTGATATCGCGCCTTGCGTTAGTTAACCATTGAAAGATGTCTTTGAATTTTTAAAGCATTTTAAAACGCTTATTTCTTTATTTTAAGCTTCTCAGAACACTCTATTTCGCATAGGCATACATAGTAAATTTTAGGGTCACGCTGTGTACCACCTAATTGACCTATAATTATTTCCTGTGGTAAGGTACACTATTACCCTGTAATATAATACTTGGTACAATTTAAAAATTATAGGTCAATATTAAGGTCCGATACCGTGCCGTTAGTTAACATAGAAAAGTGTCTTCGTATTTCCTTGTTTTAATGCACTATTTAAAATATACATAGTGTTCCCCCTAAATGACCTATAATTATTTCCTGTGGTAGGGTACACTATTACCCTGTAATATAATAGGTGGTCCAATTTAAAAATTATAGGTCAATATTAAGGTCCGATACCGTGCCGTTAGTTAACATAGAAAAATGTCTTTGAATTTTTAAAGCATTTTAGAACGCTTATTTCCTCATTTTAAGCTTCTCAGAACACTTTATTTCGCATAGGCATACATAGTAAACTTTAGGGTCACTCTGTGTACCCCCTAATTGACCTATAATTATTTCCTGTTTTAGGGTACACTATAACCCTGTAATATAATACGTGGTCCAGTTTAAAAATTATAGGTCAATATAAAGGTCCGATACCGTGCCGTTAGTTAACATAGAAAAGTGTCTTCGTATTTCCTTGTTTTAATGCACTATTTAAAATATACATAGTGTACCCCCTAATTGACCTATAATTATTTCCTGTGGTAGGGTACACTATTACCCTGTAATATAATACCTGGTCCAATTTAAATATTATGGGTCAATATTAAGGTCTGATATTGCGCCTTGCGTTAGTTAACCATTGAAAGATGTTTTTGAATTTTTAAAGCATTTTAGAACGCTTATTTCTTCATTTTAAGCATCTCAGAACACTCTATTTCGCATAGGCATATATAGTAAACTTTAGGGTCACTCTGTGTACCCCCTAATTGACCTATAATTATTTCCTGTGGTAGGGTACACTATAACCCTGTAATATAATACGTGGTCCAATTTAAAAATTATAGGTCAATATTAAGGTCCGATACCGTGCCGTTAGTTAACATAGAAAAGTGTCTTCGTATTTCCTTGTTTTAATGCACTATTTAAAATATACATAGTGTACCCCCTAATTGACCTATAATTATTTCCTGTGGTAGGGTACACTATTACCCTGTAATATAATACCTGGTTCCAATTTAAATATTATGGGTCAATATTAAGGTCTGATATTGCGCCTTGTGTTAGTTAACCATTGGAAGATGTCTTTGAATTTTTAAAGCATTTTAGAACGCTTATTTCTTCTTTTTAAGCATCTCAGAACACTCTATTTCGCATAGGCATACATAGTAAAATTTAGGGTCACGCTGTGTACCCCCTAAATGACCTATAATTATTTCCTGTGGTAGGGTACACTATTACCCTGTAATATAATACGTGGTCCAATTTAAAAATTATAGGTCAATATTAAGGTCCGATACCGTGCCGTTAGGTAACATAGAAAAATGTCTTTGAATTTTTAAAGCATTTTAGAACGCTTATTTCCTCATTTTAAGCTTCTCAGAACACTTTATTTCGCATAGGCATACATAGTAAACTTTAGGGTCACGCTGTGTACACCCTAATTGACCTATAATTATTTCCTTTGGTAGGGTACACTATTACCCTGTAATATAATACCTGGTCCAATTTAAATTTTATGGGTCAATATTAAGGTCTGATATTGCGCCTTGCTTTAGTTAACCATTGAAAGATGTCTTTGAATTTTTAAAGCATTTTAGAACGCTTATTTCTTCATTTTAAGCTTCTCAGAACACTCTATTTCGCATAGGCATACATAGTAAAATTTAGGGTCACGCTGTGTACCCCCTAAATGACCTATAAGTATTTCCTGTGGTAGGGTACACTATTACCCTGTAATATAATACGTGGTCCAATTTAAAAATTATAGGTCAATATTAAGGTCCTATACCGTGCCGTTAGTTAACATAGAAAAGTGTCTTCGTATTTCCTTGTTTTAATGCACTATTTAAAATATACATAGTGTACCCCCTAATTGACCTATAATTATATCCTGTGGTAGGGTACACTATTACCCTGTAATATAATACCTGGTCCAATTTAAATATTATGGGTCAATATTAAGGTCTCATATTGCGACTTGCGTTAGTTAACCATTGGAAGATGTCTTTGAATTTTTAAAGCATTTTAGAACGCTTATTTCTTCATTTTAAGCATCTCAGAACACTCTATTTCGCATAGGCATACATAGTAAAATTTAGGGTCACTCTGTGTACCCCCTAATTGACCTATAATTATTTCCTGTGGTAGGGTACACTATAACCCTGTAATATAATACGTGGTCCAATTTAAAAATTATAGGTCAATATTAAAGTCCGATACCGTGCCGTTAGTTAACATAGAAAAGTGTCTTCGTATTTTCTTGTTTTAATGCACTATTTAAAACATACATAGTGTACCCCCTAATTGACCTATAATTATTTCCTGTTGTAGGGTACACTATTACCCTGTAATATAATACCTGGTCCAATTGAAATATTATGGTTCCATATTAAGGTCTGATATCGCGCCTTGCGTTAGTTAACCATTGAAAGATGTCTTTGAATTTTTAAAGCATTTTAGAACGCTTATTTCTTCATTTTAAGCTTCTCAGAACACTATATTTCGCATAGGCATACATAGTAAATTTTAGGGTCACGCTGTGTACCACCTAATTGACCTATAATTATTTCCTGTGGTAAGGTACACTATTACCCTGTAATATAATACTTGGTACAATTTAAAAATTATAGGTCAATATTAAGGTCCGATACCGTGCCGTTAGTTAACATAGAAAAGTGTCTTCGTATTTCCTTGTTTTAATGCACTATTTAAAATATACATAGTGTACCCCCTAAATGACCTATAATTATTTCCTGTGGTAGGGTACACTATTACCCTGTAATATAATAGGTGGTCCAATTTAAAAATTATAGGTCAATATTAAGGTCCGATACCGTGCCGTTTGTTAACATAGAAAAATGTCTTTGAATTTTTAAAGCATTTTAGAACGCTTATTTCCTCATTTTAAGCTTCTCAGAACACTTTATTTCGCATAGGCATACATAGTAAACTTTAGGGTCACTCTGTGTACCCCCTAATTGACCTATAATTATTTCCTGTTTTAGGGTACACTATAACCCTGTAATATAATACGTGGTCCAGTTTAAAAATTATAGGTCAATATTAAGGTCCGATACCGTGCCGTTAGTTAACATAGAAAAGTGTCTTCGTATTTCCTTGTTTTAATGCACTATTTAAAATATACATAGTGTACCCCCTAATTGACCTATAATTATTTCCTGTGGTAGGGTACACTATTACCCTGTAATATAATACCTGGTCCAATTTAAATATTATGGGTCAATATTAAGGTCTGATATTGCGCCTTGCGTTAGTTAACCATTGAAAGATGTTTTTGAATTTTTAAAGCATTTTAGAACGCTTATTTCTTCATTTTAAGCATCTCAGAACACTCTATTTCGCATAGGCATATATAGTAAACTTTAGGGTCACTCTGTGTACCCCCTAATTGACCTATAATTATTTCCTGTGGTAGGGTACACTATAACCCTGTAATATAATACATGGTCCAATTTAAAAATTATAGGTCAATATTAAGGTCCGATACCGTGCCGTTAGTTAACATAGAAAAGTGTCTTCGTATTTCCTTGTTTTAATGCACTATTTAAAATATATATAGTGTACCCCCTAATTGACCTATAATTATTTCCTGTGGTAGGGTACACTATTACCCTGTAATATAATACCTGGTCCAATTTAAATATTATGGGTCAATATTAAGGTCTGATATTGCGCCTTGCGTTAGTTAACCATTGGAAGATGTCTTTGAATTTTTAAAGCATTTTAGAACGCTTATTTCTTCTTTTTAAGCATCTCAGAACACTCTATTTCGCATAGGCATACATAGTAAAATTTAGGGTCACGCTGTGTACCCCCTAAATGACCTATAATTATTTCCTGTGGTAGGGTACACTATTACCCTGTAATATAATACGTGGTCCAATTTAAAAATTATAGGTCAATATTAAGGTCCGATACCGTGCCGTTAGTTAACATAGAAAAATGTCTTTGAATTTTTAAAGCATTTTAGAACGCTTATTTCCTCATTTTAAGCTTCTCAGAACACTTTATTTCGCATAGGCATACATAGTAAACTTTAGGGTCACGCTGTGTACCCCCTAATTGACCTATAATTATTTCCTTTGGTAGGGTACACTATTACCCTGTAATATAATACCTGGTCCAATTTAAATTTTATGGGTCAATATTAAGGTCTGATATTGCGCCTTGCTTTAGTTAACCATTGAAAGATGTCTTTGAATTTTTAAAGCATTTTAGAACGCTTATTTCTTCATTTTAAGCTTCTCAGAACACTCTATTTCGCATAGGCATACATAGTAAATTTTAGGGTCACGCTGTGTACCACCTAATTGACCTATAATTATTTCCTGTGGTAAGGTACACTATTACCCTGTAATATAATACTTGGTACAATTTAAAAATTATAGGTCAATATTAAGGTCCGATACCGTGCCGTTAGTTAACATAGAAAAGTGTCTTCGTATTTCCTTGTTTTAATGCACTATTTAAAATATACATAGTGTACCCCCTAAATGACCTATAATTATTTCCTGTGGTAGGGTACACTATTACCCTGTAATATAATAGGTGGTCCAATTTAAAAATTATAGGTCAATATTAAGGTCCAATACCGTGCCGTTAGTTAACATAGAAAAATGTCTTTGAATTTTTAAAGCATTTTAGAACGCTTATTTCCTCATTTTAAGCTTCTCAGAACACTTTATTTCGCATAGGCATACATAGTAAACTTTAGGGTCACTCTGTGTACCCCCTAATTGACCTATAATTATTTCCTGTTTTAGGGTACACTATAACCCTGTAATATAATACGTGGTCCAGTTTAAAAATTATAGGTCAATATTAAGGTCCGATACCGTGCCGTTAGTTAACATAGAAAAGTGTCTTCGTATTTCCTTGTTTTAATGCACTATTTAAAATATACATAGTGTACCCCCTAATTGACCTATAATTATTTCCTGTGGTAGGGTACACTATTACCCTGTAATATAATACCTGGTCCAATTTAAATATTATGGGTCAATATTAAGGTCTGATATTGCGCCTTGCGTTAGTTAACCATTGAAAGATGTTTTTGAATTTTTAAAGCATTTTAGAACGCTTATTTCTTCATTTTAAGCATCTCAGAACACTCTATTTCGCATAGGCATATATAGTAAACTTTAGGGTCACTCTGTGTACCCCCTAATTGACCTATAATTATTTCCTGTGGTAGGGTACACTATAACCCTGTAATATAATACATGGTCCAATTTAAAAATTATAGGTCAATATTAAGGTCCGATACCGTGCCGTTAGTTAACATAGAAAAGTGTCTTCGTATTTCCTTGTTTTAATGCACTATTTAAAATATACATAGTGTACCCCCTAATTGACCTATAATTATTTCCTGTGGTAGGGTACACTATTACCCTGTAATATAATACCTGGTCCAATTTAAATATTATGGGTCAATATTAAGGTCTGATATTGCGCCTTGCGTTAGTTAACCATTGGAAGATGTCTTTGAATTTTTAAAGCATTTTAGAACGCTTATTTCTTCTTTTTAAGCATCTCAGAACACTCTATTTCGCATAGGCATATATAGTAAAATTTAGGGTCCCGCTGTGTACCCCCTAAATGACCTATAATTATTTCCTGTGGTAGGGTACACTATTACCCTGTAATATAATACGTGGTCCAATTTAAAAATTATAGGTCAATATTAAGGTCCGATACCGTGCCGTTAGTTAACATAGAAAAATGTCTTTGAATTTTTAAAGCATTTTAGAACGCTTATTTCCTCATTTTAAGCTTCTCAGAACACTTTATTTCGCATAGGCATACATAGTAAACTTTAGGGTCACGCTGTGTACCCCCTAATTGACCTATAATTATTTCCTTTGGTAGGGTACACTATTACCCTGTAATATAATACCTGGTCCAATTTAAATTTTATGGGTCAATATTAAGGTCTGATATTGCGCCTTGCTTTAGTTAACCATTGAAAGATGTCTTTGAATTTTTAAAGCATTTTAGAACGCTTATTTCTTCATTTTAAGCTTCTCAGAACACTCTATTTCGCATAGGCATACATAGTAAAATTTTGGTCACGCTGTGTACCCCCTAAATGACCTATAAGTATTTCCTGTGGTAGGGTACACTATTACCCTGTAATATAATACGTGGTCCAATTTAAAAATTATAGGTCAATATTAAGGTCCTATACCGTGCCGTTAGTTAACATAGAAAAGTGTCTTCGTATTTCCTTGTTTTAATGCACTATTTAAAATATACATAGTGTACCCCCTAATTGACCTATAATTATATCCTGTGGTAGGGTACACTATTACCCTGTAATATAATACCTGGTCCAATTTAAATATTATGGGTCAATATTAAGGTCTGATATTGCGACTTGCGTTAGTTAACCATTGGAAGATGTCTTTGAATTTTTAAAGCATTTTAGAACGCTTATTTCTTCATTTTAAGCATCTCAGAACACTCTATTTCGCATAGGCATACATAGTAAAATTTAGGGTCACGCTGTGTACCCCCTAAATGACCTATAATTATTTCCTGTGGTAGGGTACACTATTACCCTGTAATATAATACGTGGTCCAATTTAAAAATTATAGGTCAATATTAAGGTCCGATACCGTGCCGTTAGTTAACATAGAAAAATGTCTTTGAATTTTTAAAGCATTTTAGAACGCTTATTTCCTCATTTTTAGCTTCTCAGAACACTTTATTTCGCATAGGCATACATAGTAAACTTTAGGGTCACTCTGTGTACCCCCTAATTGACCTATAATTATTTCCTGTGGTAGGGTACACTATAACCCTGTAATATAATACGTGGTCCAATTTAAAAATTATAGGTCAATATTAAAGTCCGATACCGTGCCGTTAGTTAACATAGAAAAGTGTCTTCGTATTTTCTTGTTTTAATGCACTATTTAAAACATACATAGTGTACCCCCTAATTGACCTATAATTATTTCCTGTTGTAGGGTACACTATTACCCTGTAATATAATACCTGGTCCAATTGAAATATTATGGTTCCATATTAAGGTCTGATATCGCGCCTTGCGTTAGTTAACCATTGAAAGATGTCTTTGAATTTTGAAAGCATTTTAGAACGCTTATTTCTTCATTTTAAGCTTCTCAGAACACTCTATTTCGCATAGGCATACATAGTAAATTTTAGGGTCACGCTGTGTACCACCTAATTGACCTATAATTATTTCCTGTGGTAAGGTACACTATTACCCTGTAATATAATACTTGGTACAATTTAAAAATTATAGGTCAATATTAAGGTCCGATACCGTGCCGTTAGTTAACATAGAAAAGTTTCTTCGTATTTCCTTGTTTTAATGCACTATTTAAAATATACATAGTGTACCCCCTAAATGACCTATAATTATTTCCTGTGGTAGGGTACACTATTACCCTGTAATATAATAGGTGGTCCAATTTAAAAATTATAGGTCAATATTAAGGTCCGATACCGTGCCGTTAGTTAACATAGAAAAATGTCTTTGAATTTTTAAAGCATTTTAGAACGCTTATTTCCTCATTTTAAGCTTCTCAGAACACTTTATTTCGCATAGGCATACATAGTAAACTTTAGGGTCACTCTGTGTACCCCCTAATTGACCTATTTTAGGGTACACTATAACCCTGTAATATAATACGTGGTCCAGTTTAAAAATTATAGGTCAATATTAAGGTCCGATACCGTGCCGTTAGTTAACATAGAAAAGTGTCTTCGTATTTCCTTGTTTTAATGCACTATTTAAAATATACATAGTGTACCCCCTAATTGACCTATAATTATTTCCTGTGGTAGGGTACACTATTACCCTGTAATATAATACCTGGTCCAATTTAAATATTATGGGTCAATATTAAGGTCTGATATTGCGCCTTGCGTTAGTTAACCATTGAAAGATGTTTTTGAATTTTTAAAGCATTTTAGAACGCTTATTTCTTCATTTTAAACATCTCAGAACACTCTATTTCGCATAGGCATATATAGTAAACTTTAGGGTCACTCTGTGTACCCCCTAATTGACCTATAATTATTTCCTGTGGTAGGGTACACTATAACCCTGTAATATAATACGTGGTCCAATTTAAAAATTATAGGTCAATATTAAGGTCCGATACCGTGCCGTTAGTTAACATAGAAAAGTGTCTTCATATTTCCTTGTTTTAATGCACTATTTAAAATATACATAGTGTACCCCCTAATTGACCCATAATTATTTCCTGTGGTAGGGTACACTATTACCCTGTAATATAATACCTGGTCCAATTTAAATATTATGGGTCAATATTAAGGTCTGATATTGCACCTTGCGTTAGTTAACCATTGGAAGATGTCTTTGAATTTTTAAAGCATTTTAGAACGCTTATTTCTTCTTTTTAAGCATCTCAGAACACTCTATTTCGCATAGGCATACATAGTAAAATTTAGGGTCACGCTGTGTACCCCCTAAATGACCTATAATTATTTCCTGTGGTAGGGTACACTATTACCCTGTAATATAATACGTGGTCCAATTTAAAAATTATAGGTCAATATTAAGGTCCGATACCGTGCCGTTAGTTAACATAGAAAAATGTCTTTGAATTTTTAAAGCATTTTAGAACGCTTATTTCCTCATTTTAAGCTTCTCAGAACACTTTATTTCGCATAGGCATACATAGTAAACTTTAGGGTCACGCTGTGTACCCCCTAATTGACCTATAATTATTTCCTTTGGTAGGGTACACTATTACCCTGTAATATAATACCTGGTCCAATTTAAATTTTATGGGTCAATATTAAGGTCTGATATTGCGCCTTGCGTTAGTTAACCATTGAAAGATGTCTTTCAATTTTTAAAGCATTTTAGAACGCTTATTTCTTCATTTTAAGCTTCTCAGAACACTCTATTTCGCATAGGCATACATAGTAAAATTTAGGGTCCCGCTGTGTACCCCCTAAATGACCTATAATTATTTCCTGTGGTAGGGTACACTATTACCCTGTAATATAATACGTGGTCCAATTTAAAAATTATAGGTCAATATTAAGTTCCGATACCGTGCCGTTAGTTAACATTGAAAAATGTCTTCGTATTTCCTTGTTTTAATGCACTATTTAAAATATACATAGTGTACCCCCTAATTGACCTATAATTATTTCCTGTGGTAGGGTACACTATTACCCTGTAATATAATACCTTTTCCAATTTAAAAATTATGGGTCAATATTAAGGTCTGATATTGCGCCTTGCGTTAGTTAACCATTGAAAGATGTCTTTGAATTTTTAAAGCATTTTAGAACGCTTATTTCTTCATTTTAAGCATCTCAGAACACTCTATTTCGCATAGGCATATATAGTAAACTTTAGGGTCACTCTGTGTACCCCCTAATTGACCTATAATTATTTCCTGTGGTAGGGTACACTATTACCCTGTAATATAATACGTGGTCCAATTTTAAAATTATAGGTCAATATTAAGGTCCGATACCGTGCCGTTAGTTAACATAGAAAAGTGTCTTCGTATTTCCTTGTTTTAATGCACTATTTAAAATATACATAGTGTACCCCCTAATTGACCTATAATTATATCCTGTGGTAGGGTACACTATTACCCTGTAATATAATACGTGGTCCAATTTAAAAATTATAGGTCAATATTAAGGTCCGATACCGTGCCGTTAGTTAACATAGAAAAATGTCTTTGAATTTTTAAAGCATTTTAGAACGCTTATTTCCTCATTTTTAGCTTCTCAGAACACTTTATTTCGCATAGGCATACATAGTAAACTTTAGGGTCACTCTGTGTACCCCCTAATTGACCTATAATTATTTCCTGTGGTAGGGTACACTATAACCCTGTAATATAATACGTGGTCCAATTTAAAAATTATAGGTCAATATTAAGGTCCGATATTGCGCTTTGCGTTAGTTAACCATTGAAAGATGTCTTTGAATTTTTAAAGCATTTTAGAACGCTTATTTCTTCATTTTAAGCTTCTCAGAACACTCTATTTCGCATAGGCATACATAGTAAAATTTAGGGTCACGCTGTGTACCCCCTAAATGACCTATAAGTATTTCCTGTGGTAGGGTACACTATTACCCTGTAATATAATACGTGGTCCAATTTAAAAATTATAGGTCAATATTAAGTTCCGATACCGTGCCGTTAGTTAACATTGAAAAATGTCTTCGTATTTCCTTGTTTTAATGCACTATTTAAAATATACATAGTGTACCCCCTAATTGACCTATAATTATTTCCTGTGGTAGGGTACACTATTACCCTGTAATATAATACCTGGTCCAATTTAAATATTATGGGTCTATATTAAGGTCTGATATTGCGCCTTGCGTTAGTTAACCATTGAAAGATGTCTTTGAATTTTTAAAGCATTTTAGAACGCTTATTTCTTCATTTTAAGCATCTCAGAACACTCTATTTCGCATAGGCATATATAGTAAACTTTAGGGTCACTCTGTGTACCCCCTAATTGACCTATAATTATTTCCTGTGGTAGGGTACACTATAACCCTGTAATATAATACGTGGTCCAATTTAAAAATTATAGGTCAATATTAAGGTCCGATACCGTGCCGTTAGTTAACATAGAAAAGTGTCTTCGTATTTCCTTGTTTTAATGCACTATTTAAAATATACATAGTGTACCCCCTAATTGACCTATAATTATTTCCTGTGGTAGGGTACACTATTACCCTGTAATATAATACCTTTTCCAATTTAAATATTATGGGTCAATATTAAGGTCTGATATTGCGCCTTGCGTTAGTTAACCATTGAAAGATGTCTTTGAATTTTTAAAGCATTTTAGAACGCTTATTTCTTCATTTTAAGCATCTCAGAACACTCTATTTCGCATAGGCATATATAGTAAACTTTAGGGTCACTCTGTGTACCCCCTAATTGACCTATAATTATTTCCTGTGGTAGGGTACACTATTACCCTGTAATATAATACGTGGTCCAATTTTAAAATTATAGGTCAATATTAAGGTCCGATACCGTGCCGTTAGTTAACATAGAAAAGTGTCTTCGTATTTCCTTGTTTTAATGCACTATTTAAAATATACATAGTGTACCCCCTAATTGACCTATAATTATTTCCTGTGGTAGGGTACACTATTACCCTGTAATATAATACCTGGTCCAATTTAAATAGTATGGGTCAATATTAAGGTCTGATATTGCGCCTTGCGTTAGTTAACCATTGGAAGATGTCTTTGAATTTTTAAAGCATTTTAGAACGCTTATTTCTTCTTTTTAAGCATCTCAGAACACTCTATTTCGCATAGGCATACATAGTAAAATTTAGGGTCACGCTGTGTACCCCCTAAATGACCTATAATTATTTCCTGTGGTAGGGTACACTATTACCCTGTAATATAATACGTGGTCCAATTTAAAAATTATAGGTCAATATTAAGGTCCGATACCGTGCCGTTAGTTAACATAGAAAAATGTCTTTGAATTTTTAAAGCATTTTAGAACGCTTATTTCCTCATTTTAAGCTTCTCAGAACACTTTATTTAGCATAGGCATACATAGTAAACTTTAGGGTCACGCTGTGTACCCCCTAATTGACCTATAATTATTTCCTTTGGTAGGGTACACTATTACCCTGTAATATAATACCTGGTCCAATTTAAATTTTATGGGTCAATATTAAGGTCTGATATTGCGCCTTGCGTTAGTTAACCATTGAAAGATGTCTTTGAATTTTTAAAGCATTTTAGAACGCTTATTTCTTCATTTTAAGCTTCTCAGAACACTCTATTTCGCATAGGCATACATAGTAAAATTTAGGGTCACGCTGTGTACCCCCTAAATGACCAATAATTATTTCCTGTGGTAGGGTACACTATTACCCTGTAATATAATACGTGGTCCAATTTAAAAATTATAGGTCAATATTAAGGTCCGATACCGTGCCGTTAGTTAACATAGAAAAGTGTCTTCGTATTTCCTTGTTTTAATGCACTATTTAAAATATACATAGTGTACCCCCTAATTGACCTATAATTATATCCTGTGGTAGGGTACACTATTACCCTGTAATATAATACGTGGTCCAATTTAAAAATTATAGGTCAATATTAAGGTCCGATACCGTGCCGTTAGTTAACATAGAAAAATGTCTTTGAATTTTTAAAGCATTTTAGAACGCTTATTTCCTCATTTTTAGCTTCTCAGAACACTTTATTTCGCATAGGCATACATAGTAAACTTTAGGGTCACTCTGTGTACCCCCTAATTGACCTATAATTATTTCCTGTGGTAGGGTACACTATAACCCTGTAATATAATACGTGGTCCAATTTAAAAATTATAGGTCAATATTAAGGTCCGATATTGCGCCTTGCGTTAGTTAACCATTGAAAGATGTCTTTGAATTTTTAAAGCATTTTAGAACGCTTATTTCTTCATTTTAAGCTTCTCAGAACACTCTATTTCGCATAGGCATACATAGTAAAATTTAGGGTCACGCTGTGTACCCCCTAAATGACCTATAAGTATTTCCTGTGGTAGGGTACACTATTACCCTGTAATATAATACGTGGTCCAATTTAAAAATTATAGGTCAATATTAAGTTCCGATACCGTGCCGTTAGTTAACATTGAAAAATGTCTTCGTATTTCCTTGTTTTAATGCACTATTTAAAATATACATAGTGTACCCCCTAATTGACCTATAATTATTTCCTGTGGTAGGGTACACTATTACCCTGTAATATAATACCTGGTCCAATTTAAATATTATGGGTCAATATTAAGGTCTGATATTGCGCCTTACGTTAGTTAACCATTGAAAGATGTCTTTGAATTTTTAAAGCATTTTAGAACGCTTATTTCTTCATTTTAAGCATCTCAGAACACTCTATTTCGCATAGGCATATATAGTAAACTTTAGGGTCACTCTGTGTACCCCCTAATTGACCTATAATTATTTCCTGTGGTAGGGTACACTATTACCCTGTAATATAATACGTGGTCCAATTTAAAAATTATAGGTCAATATTAAGGTCCGATACCGTGCCGTTAGTTAACATAGAAAAGTGTCTTCGTATTTCCTTGTTTTAATGCACTATTTAAAATATACATAGTGTACCCCCTAATTGACCTATAATTATATCCTGTGGTAGGGTACACTATTACCCTGTAATATAATACCTGGTCCAATTTAAATATTATGGGTCAATATTAAATTCTGATATTGCGACTTGCGTTAGTTAACCATTGGAAGATGTCTTTGAATTTTTAAAGCATTTTAGAACGCTTATTTCTTCATTTTAAGCATCTCAGAACACTCTATTTCGCATAGGCATACATAGTAAAATTTAGGGTCACGCTGTGTACCCCCTAAATGACCTATAATTATTTCCTGTGGTAGGGTACACTATTACCCTGTAATATAATACGTGGTCCAATTTAAAAATTATAGGTCAATATTAAGGTCCGATACCGTGGCGTTAGTTAACATAGAAAAATGTCTTTGAATTTTTAAAGCATTTTAGAACGCTTATTTCCTCATTTTTAGCTTCTCAGAACACTTTATTTCGCATAGGCATACATAGTAAACTTTAGGGTCACTCTGTGTACCCCCTAATTGACCTATAATTATTTCCTGTGGTAGGGTACACTATAACCCTGTAATATAATACGTGGTCCAATTTAAAAATTATAGGTCAATATTAAAGTCCGATACCGTGCCGTTAGTTAACATAGAAAAGTGTCTTCGTATTTTCTTGTTTTAATGCACTATTTAAAACATACATAGTGTACCCCCTAATTGACCTATAATTATTTCCTGTTGTAGGGTACACTATTACCCTGTAATATAATACCTGGTCCAATTGAAATATTATGGTTCCATATTAAGGTCTGATATCGCGCCTTGCGTTAGTTAACCATTGAAAGATGTCTTTGAATTTTTAAAGCATTTTAGAACGCTTATTTCTTCATTTTAAGCTTCTCAGAACACTCTATTTCGCATAGGCATACATAGTAAATTTTAGGGTCACGCTGTGTACCACCTAATTGACCTATAATTATTTCCTGTGGTAAGGTACACTATTACCCTGTAATATAATACTTGGTACAATTTAAAAATTATAGGTCAATATTAAGGTCCGATACCGTGCCGTTAGTTAACATAGAAAAGTGTCTTCGTATTTCCTTGTTTTAATGCACTATTTAAAATATACATAGTGTACCCCCTAAATGACCTATAATTATTTCCTGTGGTAGGGTACACTATTACCCTGTAATATAATAGGTGGTCCAATTTAAAAATTATAGGTCAATATTAAGGTCCGATACCGTGCCGTTAGTTAACATAGAAAAATGTCTTTGAATTTTTAAAGCATTTTAGAACGCTTATTTCCTCATTTTAAGCTTCTCAGAACACTTTATTTCGCATAGGCATACATAGTAAACTTTAGGGTCACTCTGTGTACCCCCTAATTGACCTATAATTATTTCCTGTGGTAGGGTACACTATTACCCTGTAATATAATACGTGGTCCAATTTTAAAATTATAGGTCAATATTAAGGTCCGATACCGTGCCGTTAGTTAACATAGAAAAGTGTCTTCGTATTTCCTTGTTTTAATGCACTATTTAAAATATACATAGTGTACCCCCTAATTGACCTATAATTATTTCCTGTGGTAGGGTACACTATTACCCTGTAATATAATACCTGGTCCAATTTAAATATTATGGGTCAATATTAAGGTCTGATATTGCGCCTTGCGTTAGTTAACCATTGGAAGATGTCTTTGAATTTTTAAAGCATTTTAGAACGCTTATTTCTTCTTTTTAAGCATCTCAGAACACTCTATTTCGCATAGGCATACATAGTAAAATTTAGGGTCACGCTGTGTACCCCCTAAATGACCTATAATTATTTCCTGTGGTAGGGTACACTATTACCCTGTAATATAATACGTGGTCCAATTTAAAAATTATAGGTCAATATTAAGGTCCGATACCGTGCCGTTAGTTAACATAGAAAAATGTCTTTGAATTTTTAAAGCATTTTAGAACGCTTATTTCCTCATTTTTAGCTTCTCAGAACACTTTATTTCGCATAGGCATACATAGTAAACTTTAGGGTCACTCTGTGTACCCCCTAATTGACCTATAATTATTTCCTGTGGTAGGGTACACTATAACCCTGTAATATAATACGTGGTCCAATTTAAAAATTATAGGTCAATATTAAGGTCCGATATTGCGCCTTGCGTTAGTTAACCATTGAAAGATGTCTTTGAATTTTTAAAGCATTTTAGAACGCTTATTTCTTCATTTTAAGCTTCTCAGAACACTCTATTTCGCATAGGCATACATAGTAAAATTTAGGGTCACGCTGTGTACCCCCTAAATGACCTATAAGTATTTCCTGTGGTAGGGTACACTATTACCCTGTAATATAATACGTGGTCCAATTTAAAAATTATAGGTCAATATTAAGTTCCGATACCGTGCCGTTAGTTAACATTGAAAAATGTCTTCATATTTCCTTGTTTTAATGCACTATTTAAAATATACATAGTGTACCCCCTAATTGACCTATAATTATTTCCTGTGGTAGGGTACACTATTACCCTGTAATATAATACCTGGTCCAATTTAAATATTATGGGTCAATATTAAGGTCTGATATTGCGCCTTACGTTGGTTAACCATTGAAAGATGTCTTTGAATTTTTAAAGCATTTTAGAACGCTTATTTCTTCATTTTAAGCATCTCAGAACACTCTATTTCGCATAGGCATATATAGTAAACTTTAGGGTCACTCTGTGTACCCCCTAATTGACCTATAATTATTTCCTGTGGTAGGGTACACTATTACCCTGTAATATAATACGTGGTCCAATTTAAAAATTATAGGTCAATATTAAGGTCCGATACCGTGCCGTTAGTTAACATAGAAAAGTGTCTTCGTATTTCCTTGTTTTAATGCACTATTTAAAATATACATAGTGTACCCCCTAATTGACCTATAATTATATCCTGTGGTAGGGTACACTATTACCCTGTAATATAATACCTGGTCCAATTTAAATATTATGGGTCAATATTAAATTCTGATATTGCGACTTGCGTTAGTTAACCATTGGAAGATGTCTTTGAATTTTTAAAGCATTTTAGAACGCTTATTTCTTCATTTTAAGCATCTCAGAACACTCTATTTCGCATAGGCATACATAGTAAAATTTAGGGTCACGCTGTGTACCCCCTAAATGACCTATAATTATTTCCTGTGGTAGGGTACACTATTACCCTGTAATATAATACGTGGTCCAATTTAAAAATTATAGGTCAATATTAAGGTCCGATACCGTGGCGTTAGTTAACATAGAAAAATGTCTTTGAATTTTTAAAGCATTTTAGAACGCTTATTTCCTCATTTTTAGCTTCTCAGAACACTTTATTTCGCATAGGCATACATAGTAAACTTTAGGGTCACTCTGTGTACCCCCTAATTGACCTATAATTATTTCCTGTGGTAGGGTACACTATAACCCTGTAATATAATACGTGGTCCAATTTAAAAATTATAGGTCAATATTAAAGTCCGATACCGTGCCGTTAGTTAACATAGAAAAGTGTCTTCGTATTTTCTTGTTTTAATGCACTATTTAAAACATACATAGTGTACCCCCTAATTGACCTATAATTATTTCCTGTTGTAGGGTACACTATTACCCTGTAATATAATACCTGGTCCAATTGAAATATTATGGTTCCATATTAAGGTCTGATATCGCGCCTTGCGTTAGTTAACCATTGAAAGATGTCTTTGAATTTTTAAAGCATTTTAGAACGCTTATTTCTTCATTTTAAGCTTCTCAGAACACTCTATTTCGCATAGGCATACATAGTAAATTTTAGGGTCACGCTGTGTACCACCTAATTGACCTATAATTATTTCCTGTGGTAAGGTACACTATTACCCTGTAATATAATACTTGGTACAATTTAAAAATTATAGGTCAATATTAAGGTCCGATACCGTGCCGTTAGTTAACATAGAAAAGTGTCTTCGTATTTCCTTGTTTTAATGCACTATTTAAAATATACATAGTGTACCCCCTAAATGACCTATAATTATTTCCTGTGGTAGGGTACACTATTACCCTGTAATATAATAGGTGGTCCAATTTAAAAATTATAGGTCAATATTAAGGTCCGATACCGTGCCGTTAGTTAACATAGAAAAATGTCTTTGAATTTTTAAAGCATTTTAGAACGCTTATTTCCTCATTTTAAGCTTCTCAGAACACTTTATTTCGCATAGGCATACATAGTAAACTTTAGGGTCACTCTGTGTACCCCCTAATTGACCTATAATTATTTCCTGTGGTAGGGTACACTATTACCCTGTAATATAATACGTGGTCCAATTTTAAAATTATAGGTCAATATTAAGGTCCGATACCGTGCCGTTAGTTAACATAGAAAAGTGTCTTCGTATTTCCTTGTTTTAATGCACTATTTAAAATATACATAGTGTACCCCCTAATTGACCTATAATTATTTCCTGTGGTAGGGTACACTATTACCCTGTAATATAATACCTGGTCCAATTTAAATATTATGGGTCAATATTAAGGTCTGATATTGCGCCTTGCGTTAGTTAACCATTGGAAGATGTCTTTGAATTTTTAAAGCATTTTAGAACGCTTATTTCTTCTTTTTAAGCATCTCAGAACACTCTATTTCGCATAGGCATACATAGTAAAATTTAGGGTCACGCTGTGTACCCCCTAAATGACCTATAATTATTTCCTGTGGTAGGGTACACTATTACCCTGTAATATAATACGTGGTCCAATTTAAAAATTATAGGTCAATATTAAGGTCCGATACCGTGCCGTTAGTTAACATAGAAAAATGTCTTTGAATTTTTAAAGCATTTTAGAACGCTTATTTCCTCATTTTAAGCTTCTCAGAACACTTTATTTCGCATAGGCATACATAGTAAACTTTAGGGTCACGCTGTGTACCCCCTAATTGACCTATAATTATTTCCTTTGGTAGGGTACACTATTACCCTGTAATATAATACCTGGTCCAATTTAAATTTTATGGGTCAATATTAAGGTCTGATATTGCGCCTTGCGTTAGTTAACCATTGAAAGATGTCTTTGAATTTTTAAAGCATTTTAGAACGCTTATTTCTTCATTTTAAGCTTCTCAGAACACTCTATTTCGCATAGGCATACATAGTAAAATTTAGGGTCACGCTGTGTACCCCCTAAATGACCTATAATTATTTCCTGTGGTAGGGTACACTATTACCCTGTAATATAATACGTGGTCCAATTTAAAAATTATAGGTCAATATTAAGTTCCGATACCGTGCCGTTAGTTAACATTGAAAAATGTCTTCGTATTTCCTTGTTTTAATGCACTATTTAAAATATACATAGTGTACCCCCTAATTGACCTATAATTATCTCCTGTGGTAGGGTACTCTATTACCCTGTAATATAATACCTTTTCCAATTTAAATATTATGGGTCAATATTAAGGTCTGATATTGCGCCTTGCGTTAGTTAACCATTGAAAGATGTCTTTGAATTTTTAAAGCATTTTAGAACGCTTATTTCTTCATTTTAAGCATCTCAGAACACTCTATTTCGCATAGGCATATATAGTAAACTTTAGGGTCACTCTGTGTACCCCCTAATTGACCTATAATTATTTCCTGTGGTAGGGTACACTATTACCCTGTAATATAATACGTGGTCCAATTTAAAAATTATAGGTCAATATTAAGGTCCGATACCGTGCCGTTAGTTAACATAGAAAAATGTCTTTGAATTTTTAAAGCATTTTAGAACGCTTATTTCCTCATTTTTAGCTTCTCAGAACACTTTATTTCGCATAGGCATACATAGTAAACTTTAGGGTCACTCTGTGTACCCCCTAATTGACCTATAATTATTTCCTGTGGTAGGGTACACTATAACCCTGTAATATAATACGTGGTCCAATTTAAAAATTATAGGTCAATATTAAGGTCCGATATTGCGCCTTGCGTTAGTTAACCATTGAAAGATGTCTTTGAATTTTTAAAGCATTTTAGAACGCTTATTTCTTCATTTTAAGCTTCTCAGAACACTCTATTTCGCATAGGCATACATAGTAAAATTTATGGTCACGCTGTGTACCCCCTAAATGACCTATAAGTATTTCCTGTGGTAGGGTACACTATTACCCTGTAATATAATACGTGGTCCAATTTAAAAATTATAGGTCAATATTAAGTTCCGATACCGTGCCGTTAGTTAACATTGAAAAATGTCTTCGTATTTCCTTGTTTTAATGCACTATTTAAAATATACATAGTGTACCCCCTAATTGACCTATAATTATTTCCTGTGGTAGGGTACACTATTACCCTGTAATATAATACCTGGTCCAATTTAAATATTATGGGTCAATATTAAGGTCTGATATTGCGCCTTGCGTTAGTTAACCATTAAAAGATGTCTTTGAATTTTTAAAGCATTTTAGAACGCTTATTTCTTCATTTTAAGCATCTCAGAACACTCTATTTCGCATAGGCATATATAGTAAACTTTAGGGTCACTCTGTGTACCCCCTAATTGACCTATAATTATTTCCTGTGGTAGGGTACACTATTACCCTGTAATATAATACGTGGTCCAATTTAAAAATTATAGGTCAATATTAAGGTCCGATACCGTGCCGTTAGTTAACATAGAAAAGTGTCTTCGTATTTCCTTGTTTTAATGCACTATTTAAAATATACATAGTGTACCCCCTAATTGACCTATAATTATATCCTGTGGTAGGGTACACTATTACCCTGTAATATAATACCTGGTCCAATTTAAATATTATGGGTCAATATTAAGGTCTGATATTGCGACTTGCGTTAGTTAACCATTGGAAGATGTCTTTGAATTTTTAAAGCATTTTAGAACGCTTATTTCTTCATTTTAAGCATCTCAGAACACTCTATTTCGCATAGGCATACATAGTAAAATTTAGGGTCACGCTGTGTACCCCCTAAATGACCTATAATTATTTCCTGTGGTAGGGTACACTATTACCCTGTAATATAATACGTGGTCCAATTTAAAAATTATAGGTCAATATTAAGGTCCGATACCGTGGCGTTAGTTAACATAGAAAAATGTCTTTGAATTTTTAAAGCATTTTAGAACGCTTATTTCCTCATTTTTAGCTTCTCAGAACACTTTATTTCGCATAGGCATACATAGCAAACTTTAGGGTCACTCTGTGTACCCCCTAATTGACCTATAATTATTTCCTGTGGTAGGGTACACTATAACCCTGTAATATAATACGTGGTCCAATTTAAAAATTATAGGTCAATATTAAAGTCCGATACCGTGCCGTTAGTTAACATAGAAAAGTGTCTTCGTATTTTCTTGTTTTAATGCACTATTTAAAACATACATAGTGTACCCCCTAATTGACCTATAATTATTTCCTGTTGTAGGGTACACTATTACCCTGTAATATAATACCTGGTCCAATTGAAATATTATGGTTCCATATTAAGGTCTGATATCGCGCCTTGCGTTAGTTAACCATTGAAAGATGTCTTTGAATTTTTAAAGCATTTTAGAACGCTTATTTCTTCATTTTAAGCTTCTCAGAACACTCTATTTCGCATAGGCATACATAGTAAATTTTAGGGTCACGCTGTGTACCACCTAATTGACCTATAATTATTTCCTGTGGTAAGGTACACTATTACCCTGTAATATAATACTTGGTACAATTTAAAAATTATAGGTCAATATTAAGGTCCGATACCGTGCCGTTAGTTAACATAGAAAAGTGTCTTCGTATTTCCTTGTTTTAATGCACTATTTAAAATATACATAGTGTACCCCCTAAATGACCTATAATTATTTCCTGTGGTAGGGTACACTATTACCCTGTAATATAATAGGTGGTCCAATTTAAAAATTATAGGTCAATATTAAGGTCCGATACCGTGCCGTTAGTTAACATAGAAAAATGTCTTTGAATTTTTAAAGCATTTTAGAACGCTTATTTCCTCATTTTAAGCTTCTCAGAACACTTTATTTCGCATAGGCATACATAGTAAACTTTAGGGTCACTCTGTGTACCCCCTAATTGACCTATAATTATTTCCTGTTTTAGGGTACACTATAACCCTGTAATATAATACGTGGTCCAGTTTAAAAATTATAGGTCAATATTAAGGTCCGATACCGTGCCGTTAGTTAACATAGAAAAGTGTCTTCGTATTTCCTTGTTTTAATGCACTATTTAAAATATACATAGTGTACCCCCTAATTGACCTATAATTATTTCCTGTGGTAGGGTACACTATTACCCTGTAATATAATACCTGGTCCAATTTAAATATTATGGGTCAATATTAAGGTCTGATATTGCGCCTTGCGTTAGTTAACCATTGAAAGATGTTTTTGAATTTTTAAAGCATTTTAGAACGCTTATTTCTTCATTTTAAGCATCTCAGAACACTCTATTTCGCATAGGCATATATAGTAAACTTTAGGGTCACTCTGTGTACCCCCTAATTGACCTATAATTATTTCCTGTGGTAGGGTACACTATAACCCTGTAATATAATACGTGGTCCAATTTAAAAATTATAGGTCAATATTAAGGTCCGATACCGTGCCGTTAGTTAACATAGAAAAGTGTCTTCGTATTTCCTTGTTTTAATGCACTATTTAAAATATACATAGTCTACCCCCTAATTGACCTATAATTATTTCCTGTGGTAGAGTACACTATTACCCTGTAATATAATACCTGGTCCAATTTAAATATTATGGGTCAATATTAAGGTCTGATATTGCGCCTTGCGTTAGTTAACCATTGAAAGATGTCTTTGAATTTTTAAAGCATTTTAGAACGCTTATTTCATCATTTTAAGCATCTCAGAACACTCTATTTCGCATAGGCATGTATAGTAAACTTTAGGGTCACTCTGTGTACCCCCTAATTGACCTATAATTATTTCCTGTGGTAGGGTACACTATTACCCTGTAATATAATACGTGGTCCAATTTAAAAATTATAGGTCAATATTAAGGTCCGATACCGTGCCGTTAGTTAACATAGAAAAGTGTCTTCGTATTTCCTTGTTTTAATGCACTATTTAAAATATACATAGTGTACCCCCTAATTGACCTATAATTATATCCTGCGGTAGGGTACACTATTTCCCCGTAATATAATACCTGGTCCAATTTAAATATTATGGGTCAATATTAAGGTCTGATATTGCGACTTGCGTTAGTTAACCATTGGAAGATGTCTTTGAATTTTTAAAGCATTTTAGAACGCTTGTTTCTTCATTTTAAGCATCTCAGAACACTCTATTTCGCATAGGCATACATAGTAAAATTTAGGGTCACGCTGTGTACCCCCTAAATGACCTATAATTATTTCCTGTGGTAGGGTACACTATTACCCTGTAATATAATACCTGGTCCAATTTAAATATTATGGGTCAATATTAAGGTCTGATATTGCGACTTGCGTTAGTTAACCATTGGAAGATGTCTTTGAATTTTTAAAGCATTTTAGAACGCT